>NW_019950243.1:2204-8718 GCF_002910315.2 Salvelinus sp. IW2-2015 | reverse complement strand
TATGATGTGTTGGGGGTGGAGGAATGTTATGTAACACCCTCACTGATGTGTTGGGGGTGGAGGAATGTTATGTAACACCTCACTGATGTGTTGGGGGGGTGGAGAATGTATGTAACACCCTCACTGATGTGTTGGGGGGTGGAGGAATGTTATGTAACACCCTCACTGATGTGTTGGGGGGTGGGGAATGTTATGTAATCCCTCACTGATGTGTTGGGGGGTGGAGGAATGTTATGTAAACACTCTCACTGATGTGTTGGGGGGGTGGAGGAATGTTATGTAACACCCTCACTGATGTGTTGGGGGGGTGGAGGAATGTTATGTAACACCCTCACTGATGTGTTGGGGGGTGGAGGAATGTTATGTAACCACCTCACTGATGTGTTGGGGGGTGGAGGAATGTTATGTAACACCCTCACTGATGTGTTGGGGGTGGAGGAATGTTATGTAACACCCTCACTGATGTTTTGGGGGGGGGGATGTTAATTATACCCTCACTGATATGTGGGGGGGGTGGAGGAATGTCTCACATGTCTTTTTAGCCTCTAATTGGTCTAGTCTCTGTCATAACCTCACATGGTCTCTCCTATCATTGCTATGCAGACGACACACAATTAATCTTCTCCTTTCCCCCTTCTGATGACCAGGTGGCGAATCGCATCTCTGCATGTCTGGCAGACATATCAGTGTGGATGACGGATCACCACCTCAAGCTGAACCTCGGCAAGACGGAGCTGCTCTTCCTCCCGGGAAGGACTGCCCGTTCCATGATCTCGCCATCACGGTTGACAACTCCATTGGTGTCCTCCTCCAGAGCGCTAAGAACCTTGGCGTGATCCTGGACAACACCCTGTCGTTCTCAACTAACATCAAGGCGGTGGCCGTTCCTGTAGGTTCATGCTCTACAACATCCGCAGAGTACGACCCTGCCTCACACAGGAAGGCGGCGCAGGTCCTAATCCAGGCACCTTGTCATCTCCCGTCTGGATTACTGCAACTCGCTGTTGGCTGGGCTCCCTGCCTGTGCCATTAAACCCCTACAACTCATCCAGAACGCCGCAGCCCGTCTGGTGTTCAACCTTCCCAAGTTCTCTCACGTCACCCCGCTCCTCCGCTCCCTCCACTGGCTTCCAGTTGAAGCTCGCATCCGCTACAAGACCATGGTGCTTGCCTACGGAGCTGTGAGGGAACGGCACCTCAGTACCTTCAGGCTCTGATCAGGCCCTACACCCAAACTAGGGCACTGCGTTCATCCACCTCTGGCCTGCTCGCCTCCCTACCACTGAGGAAGTACAGTTCCCGCGCAGCCCAGTCAAAACTGTTTCGCTGCTCTGGCCCCCAATGGTGGAACAAAACTCCCTCACGACGCCAGGACAGCGGAGTCAATCACCACCTTCCGGAGACACCTGAAACCCCACCTCTTTAAGGAATACCTAGGATAGGATAAAGTAATCCTTCTGACCCCCCCCCCCCCCCCCCTTAAAAGATTTAGATGCACTATTGTAAAGTGGCTGTTCCACTGGATGTCATAAAGTGAATGCACCAATTTGTAAGCGCTCTGGATAAGAGCGTCTGCTAAATGACTTAAATGTAAATGTAAATGTAGTCTGCAAAGCTGTCATCAAGGCAACGGATTGGCTACTTTGAAGAATCTAAAATATAAAACATATTCTGATTTGTTTAACACTTTTTTTGGTTATTACATGATCCATATTGTGTTTATTTCATAGTTTTGACATCTTCACTGTTATTCGTACAATGTAGAACATAGTAAACCATTTAAAAACCTTGATGAGTAGGTGAGTCCAAACTGTTGACTGGTACTGTACATACATAATAAATACATATACAGTATATACACATATTTATTTAAATATTTTCCTACACTACTTCCTAACCCTACCACCTAACTGTACCACCCTCCCCTAATTGTAGTAAGTATCTTCGCAGCAAAATCTGCTGAGCTGGAAGGTTGTATCCCCTATATATATGTGATATAGAGACACTATATATAATCCTTAGTGGTGATATAGAGCACTATATATATAATCCTTAGTGGTGATATAGAGACACTATATATAATCCCTCAGTGGTGATATAGAGACGCTATATATAATCCCTCAGTGGTGATATAGAGACACATATATATTCCCATAGTGGTGATATAGAGACACTATATATAATCCTCAGTGGTTGATATAGAGAAACGCTATATATAATCCCTCAGTGGTGATATTAGAGACGCTATATATAATCCCTCAGTGGTGATATAGAGACGCTATATATAATCCCTCAGTGGTGATATAGAGACACTATATATAACCCCTCAGTGGTGATATAGAGATGCTATATATTAATCCTCAGAGGTGATATAGAGACCTATATATAATCCCTCAGAGTGATATAGAGACGCTATATATAATCCCTTAGTGGTGATATAGAGACACTATATATAATCCCTTAGTGGTGATATAGAGACACTAATATAAATCCCTCAGTGGTGATATAGAGACGCTATATATAATCCCTCAGTGGTGATATAGAGAACACTATATATAATCCCTCAGTGGTGATATAGAGACGCTAATATAACTCATTATATAGCCATCCTAGTTGGTGATATAGAGACACTATATATAATCCCTCAGTAGGGTGATATAGAGACGCATATATATAATCCCTCAGTGGTGATATAGAGACACTATATATAATCCCTTCAGTGGTGATATAGAGACACTATATATAATCCCTCAGTGGTGATATAGAGACTATATATAATCCCTCAGTGGTGATATAGAACGCTATATATAATCCCTCAGTGGTGATATAGAGACACTATATATAATCCCTCAGTGGTGATATAGAGACACTATATATAATCCCTCAGTGGTGATATAGAGACACTATATATAATCCTCAGTGGTGATATAGAGACACTATATATAATCCCTTCAGTGGTGATATAGAGACACTATATATAATCCCTCAGTGGTGATATAGAGACAACTATATATAATCCCTCAGTGGTGATATAGAGACACTATAATATAATCCCTCAGTTGATATAGACACTATATATAATCCCTCAGTGGTGATATAGAGACACTATATATAATCCCTTAGTGGTGATATAGAGACACTATATATAATCCCTCAAGTGGTGTATATAGAGACGCTATATATAATCCCTCAGTGGTGATATAGAGACACTATATATAATCCCTTAGTGGTGATATAAAGAGACGCTATATATAATCCCTCAGTGGTGATATAGAGACACTATATATAATCCCTTAGTGGTGATATAGAGGACACTACATACAGTCCAGATACACACACAGACATACACACACTCATGCATGTTGACCCTGCATGTACACAGTATATACTGTACACATCATAGAAACACACACACACACATCCAACCTCTACACATTCAGATGTAAAACAACAGGAATACCATGACAAACGAACACACACATGTTTGTGTGGGTAAGAGCAGGTGAGTACGACAGTGTTCGGCAATGGGGGGGGTGGGGGGAGTTGAGAAGACGAAATTACCTGAGAGATAGATTATTGGCTACCGGTACTACACAACTGATTGGTTATCAGTCCTTGCCCACAACAGGTAACCCTCATTGACTCTTGTTTTAATCGACATCAGCATTTGAGGCATAGGACTAATTGTTCAGTTCTAGTTCAATATTGTATCTATTCCAATTCAAGCCATTAAGGGGGTTTCCTGTTGTTTGTGTTGGAGACTCCCTCTGATCTATAAATAACAGAAGTTTAATTTTGAAAATGGATTTCTCATTGTAACTCTGGCTTTTCAAACCAACAGAGACATTCTGGTTATAACTGAGTATTGGCTAAAGAAGTCTACATTTGAAGTCGGAAGTTTACATACACCTCAGCCAAATACATTTAAACTCAGTTTTTCACAATTCCTGACATTTAATCCTAATAWAAATTCCCTGTCTTAGGTCAGTTAGGATCACCACTTTATTTTAGGAATGTGAAATGTCAGAATAATAGCAGAGAGAATGATTTATTTCAGCTTTTATTTCTTTCATCACATTCCCAATGGGTCAGAAGTTTACATACACTCAATTAGTATTTGGTAGCATTGCCTTTAAATTGTTTAACTTGGGTCACACGTTTTGGGTAGCCTTCCACAAGCTTCCCACAATAAATTGGGTGAATTTTGGCCCATTCCTTCTGACAGAGCAATATTATTATTATTATGAATATAATTAAAATAAAGTGGTGATCCTAACTGTGTATGTAAACTTCCTACTTCAAGTGTACATATTCTTATTCCATCCCTTTACTTAGATTTGTGTGTATTAGGTAGTTGTTGTGGACTTGTTAAATTACTTGTTACATACTGTCGGAACTAGAAGCACAAGCATTTTACAACACTCGCAATAATATCTGCTAACCATGTGTATGTGACCAATAAAATGTGATTTGATTTGATTTTGTCAGAGAAATTACAGGAAAGAAATGTARACTGACTGAGTCTAYGTCTGATTGGCAGTCCTTCAGACATTTGAGAAATAGATGTCTATCTCTGATTAGAAAAGCAAAATCAACATATTTCTTGAATTGTGAATCGGAGCGTAATCCAGGCAACTTCTGGAAAATGTTCAAATCTTTGGAACAAAACTTCACCCACTCTGCAAGTTTTGACAGCTTCTTGYCCCTAGACTTTTAGTCACCTCAGAACAGACAATGATGTTCTAACAGACTCACATACTTTATTATTTTAATTTCAACCATTTGATGTCTATGATGTATTAAGTGCCTCTGCTAAAGATCGTTGTTAAGAAATCCACAGGGGTTGTTCACTTGATCCCTTCTTACTACAGCTCTCTGCCCCACTCATTGTTGAACTTTTAACCTGGATTTTTTTTTACTTAACAATTACTACTGGTGTTCTCCCTAAGATTTGGAAAGAGCCACATGCCCCCTACATAAGGAAGGAGAWCCTTCCGACTTAGATAATTACCGCCCAATCTTCAAGTTTTCAGGCAAGGTATCCGAACAAAAAATATAAATGCAACATGCAACAATTTCTAAGATTTTTACTGAGTTACAGTTCAAATAAGGAAATCAGTCAATTGAAATAAAAATACATTTCAGCTTTTGTGTACAGATCTTTGCGTCGTGAGGCCGTGCATTACTGAAACACGAGGTGATGGTGGCGGATGAATGACCCTCAGGATCTCATCAAACAGTTATCTCTGTGCATTCAAATTGCCATCGATAAAATGCAATTGTGTTTGTTGTCTGTAGCTTATGCCTGCTGCTCATAACCCCACCGCCACCATGGGGCACTCCAACCGCTCAACCCATACAACGCCATACACTCTGTCTGCCATCTACCCGGTACAGTTGAAACCAGGATTAATCCATGAAGAGCACACTTCTCCAGCGTGCCAGTGGCCATCCAAGGTGAGCATTTGCCCACTGAAGTCGGTTAAGACGCCGAACTGCAGTCAGGTCAAGATCCTGGTGATGATGACGACGATGGCTGGTCTCAGACAATCCCACAGGTGAAGAAGCTGGATGTGGAGGTCCTGGACTGGCGTGGTTACACGTGATCTGTGGTTGCGAGGCCAGTTGGACRTACTGCCAAATTCTCTAAAATGATATTGGAGGCGGCTTATGGTAGAGAACTGAACATTAAATTCTCAGCAACAGCTCTAGCTGACATTCCTGCAGTCAGCATGCCAATTGCACGCTCCCTCAAAACTTGAGACCTCTGTGGCCATTGTGTTGTGTGACAAAACTATTTACATAAATAATATCTATGTATTAAATCCTATCATATCTACATAAATAATATCTATGTATTAAATCCCATCCTATTTATCTGTATGCAATTGCACTGACTGTTGACCAAGCCATGTTAAATGCTGCGATCTGATTTTGTTACTTAAAACTTGTACTTAATGCAAAACTTAATATGTTTTTTGGGGGGGAGGGGGGGGGGGTATTTTATTAGGATCCCCATTTGCTGTTGCAAAAGCAGCAGCTAGTCTTCCTGGGGTTCCACACAAAACATGAAACATAATACAGAATGACATAATACAGAACAATAATAAATCAAGAACAACTCAAGAACAAAACTATATAATTTTGTTTTTTAAAGACACACGTAGCCTACATATCAATAAATACACATAAACTATCTAGGTCAAATAGGGAGAGGCGTTGTGCCGTGAGGTGTTCCTTTATCTGCCTTTTTAAACCAGGTTTGCTGTTCATTTTTAGCAATATGAGATGGAAGGAAGTTCCATGCAATAAGGGCTCTATATAATACTGTATCTTTTCTTGAATTTGTTCTGGATTTGGAGACTGTGAAAAGACCCCTGGTGGCAGTCGTTGGTGGGGTAAGTGTGTGTGTCAGAGCTGTGTGTAAGTTGACTATGCAAATAATTTGGTATTTTCAACACATTCATGTTTCTTATAAAAAGAAGAATTGATGTAGTCAGTCTCTTCCTCAATC
>NW_019950243.1:0-1770 GCF_002910315.2 Salvelinus sp. IW2-2015 | reverse complement strand
AAGACAAAACTAGAGACTGCAGAACTTGCCTTTTTGGAGTGTGGTGTCAAAAAAGCAGAGCAATATCTTTATTACGGCCCAGACCTCTCCCCATCTTTGAACCATTGTATACTATATGTTTTGGCTATGACAGTTTACAATGTAAGGTAACGCCAAGTAATTTATTCTCCTCAACTTGTTCAACAGCCACACCATTCATTACCAGATTCAACTGAGGTCTAGAGCTTTAGGAATGATTTGTACCAMATACAATGCTCTTAGTTTTAGAGATGTTCAGGACCAGTTTATTACTGGCCACCCATTCCAAAACWGACTGCAACTCTCTGTTAAGGGTTTCAGTGACTTCATTAGCTGTGGTTGCTGATGTGTATCTGGTTGAATCATCACCATACACGGACACACATGCTTTGTTTAATGCCAGTGGCAGGTCATTGGTAAAAATTGTAAAGAGTAGAGGGCCTAGAGAGCTGCCCTGCGGTACACCGCACTTTACATGTTTGACATTAGAGAAGCTTCCATTAAAGAAACTCCTCTGAGTTCTATTAGATAGATAGCTCTGAATCCACAATATGGCAGAGGTTGAAAAGCCATAACACATATGTTCTCAACAACAGGTCATGGTCAATAATATCAAAGGCTGCACTAAATTCTAACAGTACAGCTCCCACAATCCTTCTTCTTATCAATTTCTTTCAACCAATCATCAGTCATTAGTGTCAGTGCTGTACATGTTGAGTGSCCTTCTCTATAAGCATGCTGAAAGTCTGTTCATTCGTTTACAGAGAAATGGGATTGTATTTGATCAAACAACAATTTTTCCAACAGTTTGCTAAGAGCTGGCAGCAAGCTGATAGGTCTGCTGTCAGAACCAGTAAAGGCCGCTTTACCACTCTTGGGTAACGGAATTACTCTGGGTCCCCTCCAGGCCTGGAAGCCAAACAGACTTCTATTGATCAAATCAAATCAAAGCAAATCAAATTGTGTTTTTCACATGCGCCGAACACWACAGGTTTAGACCTTAAAGTGAAATGCTTACGTACAAGCCCTTAACACAAATAAGTGTACAGTACACACAGTACACAGTACGCACAGTACACACAGTATATAGTACACACAGTACACAATACACACAGTACACAGTATGCACAGTACACAGTACTCACAGTACACACAGTATACAGTACACACAGTACACAATACACACAGTACACAGTATGCACAGTACACAGTACGCACAGTACACAGTATACACAGTACACAATACACACAGTACACAGTATGCACAGTACACAGTACACACAGTACACAGTACACACAGTACACAGTACATAGTACACAGTATGCACAGCATACAGTACACAGTACACACAGTACACAGTATGCACAGTACACAGTACACAGTATGCACAGCACACAGCTCACAGTACACAGTACACACAGTACGCACAATACACAGTACACACAGTATACAGTACACACAGTATACAGTACACACAGTACGCACAGAACACAGTATACAGTACACACAGTACACAGTACGCACAGTACACACAGTACACAGTACGCACAGTACACACAGTACACAGCACAGTACACACCGCACACAGTACACACAGTACACAGCACACAGAACACAGAACACACAGTACACACAGTACAAAGTACACACAGCACACAGTACACACAGTACACAGTGCACAGTACACACACACACTGTCTGTCTGCCTGTCAGTCTGTCAGTGAGTCTGTCTGTCTGTCTGTCTGTCTGTC
>NW_019950242.1:0-8723 GCF_002910315.2 Salvelinus sp. IW2-2015 | reverse complement strand
CACTAAATAACACATCCTAGATCTGAATGAATGAAATATTCTTAAATACTTTTATTCTTTACGTAGTTAAATGTGCTGACAACAATCACACAAAAATGATCAATGGAAATCAAATTATCAACCCATGGAGGTCTGGATGTCACACTCAAAATTAAAGTGGAAAACCACACTACAGGCTGATCCAACTTTGTAATGTCCTTAAAACAAGTCAAAATGAGGCTCAGTAGTGTGCGTGGCCTCCACGTGCCTGTATGACTCCCTACAAGCCCTGGGCATGCTCCTGATGAGGTGGCGGATGGTCTCCTGAGGGATCTCCTCCAACATGGACTAAAGCATCCACAACTCCTGGACAGTCTGGTGCAACGTGGCGTTGGTGGATGGAGCGAGACATGATGTCCCAGATGTACTCAATTGGATTCAGGTCTGGGGAACGGGCGGGCCAGTCCATAGCATCAATGCCTTCCTCTTGCAGGAACTTCTGACACACTCCAGCCACATGAGGTCTTGCATTAGGGGAACCCAGGGCCAACCGCACCAGCATATGGTCTCACAAGGGGTCTGAGGATCTCATCTCGGTACCTAATGGCAGTCAGGCTACCTCTGGCGAGCACATGGAGGGCTGTGCGCCCCCCAAAGAATGCCACCCCACACCATGACTGACCCACCGCAAACCGGTCATGCTGGAGGATGTTGCAGGCAGCAGAACGTTCTCCACGGCGTCTGTCACATTTGCTCAGTGTGAACCTGCTTTCATCTGTGAAGAGCACAGGGCGCAGTGGCGAATTTGCCAATCTTGGTGTTCTCTGGCAAATGCCAAACGTCCTGCACGGTGTTGGGCTGTAAGCACAACCCACCTGTGGACGTCGGGCCCTCATACCACCCTCATGGAGTCTGTTTCTGACCGTTTGAGCAGACACATGCACATTTGTGGCTGCTGGAGGTCATTTGCAGGGCTCTGGCAGTGCTCCTCCTGCTCCTCCTTGCACAAGGCGGAGGTAGCGGTCCTGTTGCTGGGTTGTTGCCCTCCTACGGCCTCCTCCACATCTCCTGATGTATCGTGCCTGTCTCCTGGTAGCGCCTCCATGCTCTGGACACTACGCTGACAGACACAGCAATCATCTTGCCACAGCTCGCATTGATGTGCCATCCTGGATGAGCTGCACTACCTGAGCCATTGTGTGGTGTTGTAGACTCCCGCTTGCAATGCTGACACTCTAGAGTCGCCAATGTGCACCGCCAGACATTCAAAGTGTAGCACAGGGAACCATCAGTTCCGCGAACGGCATAGGAACGTTGAGAATGTGTGGGTCATGTGGCGTACACCCTGCGAACCACTCCCTTTATTGGGTGGGTCTTGCTATATGTTGCCTATATATTTCCATCCTGTTGTCTATTTCGAGTTGACTTAATAACATGCATGTGTAAAGTTTATTGCTCATGATATTGTTTCTGTCGCTCTCTAGCTGGACAGTTTGATTTGCACAGAACGTGTCGCACCTTGCGACCCTCTGAGTACATTGTGTTGTTTAAGTGTTCTTTCTATACTTTTGAGTCTAAGTGTCATTATATTCCAACAACTGTATTGTCTCTGTTAGATGGAAACAAATGGGCGCGTCTTATGCTGGACAGTCACTACTTCTGTCTGATGCTCGAACTGTTAAAAAGAAATCAGACTGTTTACCTTCTTCGCCACCACTGCTCTACAGCTCAAATCACACGGTGTTTTATCACACACACACTCACATGTCTCACATATCGTACTATCACACCAGAGGAGACACCTCTACGGAGTTCCGCATACCGAGAGGAGGGACGTGAGAGGGAAGGAGACGAGGAAGTACAAAAGCCTGGATCATGAATGGAGGAGCACAAGTGTTCAAATAGGATGTAACCTGCTCAGCAGACAGTAATACACTAGCGCCAGCCATATGACTGCAGCAAGGGACAAGTGTCACCAAACACATGCACAACACACACACACCAAATTAATTAGATGCTTTACGCTCTGCACCAACATTGCACCTATCTTACGCATAGTTTTACACAGTTAGACACCATTGTATACAAAGTCATTTACTTGAAAGATTTCTACTAACGACTCGTATTACAAATGCCGTTATAACTACATGGAACTGGAAAATACAATCACACCTCGATCGAATGCTTCTTAGTCCTGAGTTTATATACACAATTGAACACCGTGGAATCCACACGATTACAGTATTTAAACAATGCCCTGTAATTCATCCAGAACAGGGACAGAACAAAATCAAGGGACAAAACCATATTCTCACACAGCTAAGGATAAAAGACGCTAAGTGGGCTATTTAGGCACTCTCTCAAAATAAGCAGGAACGCTTTAGACTATGACTGGCATATAGAAAACTCACACAGAGAGTCCGGGGAACTGAAGAGAAAATTAGGGGAAATACCACAGAAGGGTCACAGTGGCGAGCTGTACGTGAAATTTGGTAGTGGGATCTCTAGAGATCCTATTCTGAGCGTTGTTTTGCTGTATATTATAACTGTGCCGTATGGCGAGTTTTGATCTCAAACTCCCCTCTCGTGTTCTTGGGTTATATATATATCACAATCGCGAAAGAATTTGATCAACAGCAACACTCACCCCTGATGGGTTATGGTCACAATCATTGAAATAGTGTACAGATGCTAGAACTACGAGAAAAATCCTGTAATGAGTCCTCTACATGACCACCCCAACTTCTTTGTATCTCGACACATTGACTAGTCGAGTCACAACTAACTCAGTACCTACGAACATACTCTTGGGTGTGTAACAACACGGAGGAAGAGAGAAACAAGGCAAATGGGTGGGTGCGTCTTGAATGGAGAGTGTCACGTGAAGGAACAAAACAATGGGGGTCTGTGACGTTACATATGAGAACGGATCAAGAATGTTGTAGAGTTGAGCAAAAATTCCGCGTCTACAAGTGAAGGTTCGACAATCCCTTAAGTAATATAGCACAATAGGAGTGATGAAAGCAGAGATGAACAGTGAACGAGCTAAAAGGATGAGAGAAAGAGAGAGAAAGCTACGAAAGAGACATGTGGATGTGAAGACGCAGAATGTGGTGATAAAGACAAGATCTTGAATAGAGAAAATATTGCATGCTTCCCTTTATTTTTTTGAGCAGTGTATATGGGCAAATGTGTAGCAACTAACACACAGGTTTTGGGTTGTTTAATATATTTGATTYTAGTGCACCCATTGTACTTTTAGTAAAAATCTGTACAGACAGAATATGATATTGGTTCATTTATTTTATAACCAAGCTCTAGTACTGTGGTTGAATCAGAGACAATATGAGGTGCGTAGGAAAAACTCCGCCCACAGATTCTGCATTCAATCACCCCTTAACACCGAGTGCTGTTTGGGATAAATCTGTCATCTCCATATTACTGACCTTTCTCTCCCCTGTAATCCCAGAGCCCCAATCCCTCGTTGACCTTCTGTGTGAAGACTCACGACAGACTCTACTACATGGTGGCCTCTGCCCCGGGGGCCATGAGGATATGGATGGATGTTATAGTAACCGGAGCCGAGGGCTACACGCAGTTCATGAACTAATAGGGGAGACTTGTGTACGGAGGCCTAGCAGTGACACACTTCAATAGACTCAGGCCTTATCCTCTCCCCAGTATTGGGAAATTGCCTTTTTATTTTGTTACGTTCATTGTATCTATTTTTAAATCACTTTACAATAGACATTTTTCTCCACTGGTTTTTKTACCTGCTTCTGCCCACGGATTGAAAAAGGGAGTCCTGGAAAAGACACTGTATATATCCAAAATGACAATACTGTCAGACTTTGTGCTCAAAAGCCTTTCTATTTTGCCAAATTGAGATATTGTTTGTTACAGGTTCTTGTTTGTGAGTCCTGTGTGTATCAGTGTCTTAACTTTTTTTTTTTTTACACTATGGAATATTGCTAAATGACATTATACCAATGGTTTCAGATGGTTGTTTTATACAAAAGGCATTTCCCGACTACCTATTTAGCTCAAACTTAAGTGAAGACAACTCAATTTGTTCCATCGGACTTTAGCTTACTGCTGAACTAGATTCCACTAATGTTGACTTGACCCCTTGCACATGTCATTATAATAATGCTAATCATTCTGTGCCTTGTCATAGTCTAATGTCACTGAACAGTAACCTATGCACTTCTGTAGATCTGATTGGGTAGGTTGAATTATTGCTTACACTTWCCAATTCTTTCAGATCAAGAATGTCWTGATCTGGTAGCTTGACATGCTACATAAACACCATCTGAATATCTTTAGGTTTGTTAAGCCTTGTGAAATTGAGGTACTATAAACATCAGAAAATATCTTAATATATTTTCCCCACACCGAAATGGGTGTAGCCAGAGGTATGTGTTAGAAAAAGGTTTACTGTAAAATGTCACTCATTCAACCAGTATTGTACAAGAAGTCTAGTGGTCAGAATACACTTCAGTTAACAGTATACCACACTCTGCTCGCTCAACACTGTAGAACATTGCTCCCATCTGACACACCATATGTTGACTGTACACTTTCATGTATGGATTCTCAATACAGATCTATWAAAACAGAAATGTTACAGAGTCTGGTTTGAATCCATAGCATTGTTTTATTAACGTAGAAACACGACAATCACTTTATAGCAGGATTACAGAGGTAACCTTAWGGCCCATCTATTAAATTGTGTTCACTTAATGTTAAACGGATTACAAGTTGGACAATGTGTAAGCACCAAATAGAACCCCTCCATTCTAGGAGCTCTTCCTAAATAGGAAAGCAATTGGTTGAGCCCAAGTCCAGTCAGCTTGATTGGCTGTCACCTGTGAAAATGACAAACATCAATAATATATTCCATGCTTTGCCTAGGATTTTACTCCCTATAAAAAACAATGAACATACATAGCTTAACTGACAAATTTAGATATGAAAATGAAGTATTAGAAAGGTTGTACTTACTCTGCACACGGGGAGCTGTATTCACTCACAGCTTCATCACCTGAAAACAGAAAAGAGGAGAATGCAGAGGTCAGTTCCTTTAGAATGATAACTACTTCCCCGTCAGTCATTAAATTCCCACTGCAGGGGTGAACCAATGGGCCCATACTGGTGACGTCTGGTTTCCTTTCAATGAACCGGAGTTATTTACGTAACCTTGACGGGTATGCCAGTGGCCAATATTTCAGAGAATGGGGTGGTTTGGAAACTGGTATTCCATTAGAGAGGGGAGAAAAAAAAGCTACACACACYAGGAAAAAAGAAAAACGTCCCTTTGTCTTTCAAAGATAAGTAAAAATCATTGTAAAGGTTTTAAACACTGTTTCCTATGCTTGTTAAATGAACATGCACCTGTGGAATGGTCATTAAGACACTAACAGCTTAGACAGTAGGCAATTAAGGTCACAGTTATGAAAKKCTTGACACTAGAGGTCTTTCTACCAACTCTGAAAAAGACCAAAGAAAGATGCCCAGGGTCCCTGCTCCTCTGCGTGAACGTGCCTTAGGCATGCTGCAAGGAGGCATGAGGACTGCAGATGTGGCCAAGGCAATAAATTGCAATGTCCGTACTGTAAGACGCCTGAGACAGACGGACAGCTGATTATCCACAGTGGCACACCACGTGTAACACCTGCACAGGATGGCAACAACTGCCCAAGTTGCAACGCACAATCCCTCCATCAGTGCTCAGACTGTCCGCAATAGGCTGAACTGATGTCTTGTAGCCCTGTTGTAAGGCAGGTCGTCAGACATCACTGGCAACGTCGCCTATGGGCGCAAACCATCGCTGGACCAGCCAGGACTGGCAAAAAGTGCTCTTCACTGACAAGTAGCGGTTCTGTCTCACCAGGGGTGATGGTCGGATTCGCATTTATCGTTGAAAGAATGAGCGTTACGCCAAGGCCTGTACTCTTGAGCAGGATCGATTTGGGGGGTCCGTCGTGGTCTGGGGGCCACAGCATTATCGGACATTGCCTGCAATGACAAGCTCTCTCAACAACGCTGTGCGTTACAGGGAAGACAGCCTCCTCCCTCGTGGTACCCTTTCTGCAGGCTCATCCTGACATGACCCTCCAGCATGACAATGCCATACTGCTCGTTCTGTGCGTGATTTCCTGCAACACAGGAATGTCAGTGTTCTACCATGGCCAGCGAAGAGCCCAGATCTCAATCCCATTAAGGACCTGTTGGATCGAAGGGTGAAGGCTAGGGCCATTCCCCCAGAAGTGTCCGGGAACTTGCAGGTGCCTTGGTGGAAAAGTGGGGTAACATCTCACGTCTTAGTTGTTCATACAAATATTTAAACATGTTAAGTTTGCTGAAAACAAATGCAGTTGACAGTGAGAGGACTTTTTTTTGTTGATGAGTTTATATTACATCACACGGTGCACTTTTGGTAAAAGCTAACAAGTTGACACTTAAGGTCTAATCCAAGGGGTGTCACTCATTTAATGGAGGGCCTCTTCTGCTGGATTTTCTTTTCTTTCTCTCAATTAAGTCCTAGACAACCAGGTGAGGGGAGTTCCTTACTAATCAGTGACCTTAATTCAATCAAACATTTACAAGGAAGGAGCAAAAACTCCCACTTGGCCCTCGAATGAGTTTGACACGGTCTAATATCTAGTTGAGCGTTTATCTTTTTCCATTTGAGAAAGAGTATCAGTTTTTCATGATAACCCTTGGGGAGCACAATGTTTTCTGRAAATGAAATCACTTTTAAGGTTGCAGAATTTCAGGAAACTTAAATACCCTGGTATTCCATAAATCRTGGTTGGAGGATAATGGATATCCTGCTTATTCTCCCTTTRCTGTGAATCCGCCAGTCGGGATTTTGGGAAAACCACAGAATTTATTTAAAGTTCTTGGCAACCCTACACATTTCACTGTTAGATGGAATTCTTACTTGTCTGGTAGTAGTCATACACTTTCACCACAGCTGGTTTCAGATTCCTCACAGGCACATCCTCCTCTATGGCCAGGCTGTACATCTTCGTTTCCTTCTGCTTGAGCTGGAAGAAAAGGAATAATACATTTGACATTGCAGTTCAATGTTATAGATTCACATATTGCTACTGTATAAAACATCCACTACGTCTTACTTTGATGTTACTGTTCAGTGTGTAGATGCAAATGAGACACATCCAACTAGGTTCTGTAACCGATAAAGACAGCCCCGTTTAGATGCAACAGTCATGTTCCTACCCCATTAGGTAGATGATGACATGTCCTTCCTCCAGTCAACACGTTTGACAGTGGGTCATTTTTCAACTGGAAGAACAGAACACAGGATAAGATAGTGTCATAGTACAACTGATACATTCAAAGGACAACTACTGGCATTGACAAAACAATAATACTTACAATTAGAACAGATGCCATTATCATTTTATACATTAACTAATCCTCAAGGGGATTATACCTAGGCAGGAGTGTTCCCCAAACTGGTAAAACTCCTGGCCCTGATTAACTGAGTTCTCTTATTGACTCACAGGCCCGAGGAGATGTGTCCAGGACAAAGCCGGAGAGAAGCTTGACATTGATGATCACCATGTTGGTCTCTTCTCGCCGACCATTGTACCTGTCAATCACACAGAGTCAGATGAAGATGGATATTATCTTAAAGGTGCAAATATGCAGAAATCGCCCACCATTTCCTGATTGCTAAAATTCTACTAGTTAATGACAAAACAAGCAAGAAAATCATGTACCATCTAAACCGCTTTGAAATATATTTCAGTAACCAAACATTTATTTTATGCTGTTCAAAACCGAAAGACGCAAAAACGATAGTTAAGAATGGGAAGCCATTAAAAAGAGATCTAACATTCTTGCAGTCAATGAGGATGACAGATCTATAACTCATATTTCCACATGAATTGTCAGGTCGCCAAAAAGCTTCAGTGCAGCATTAAGATACTTTTAATATGCATCTACACACTGGTGGTTGTTCATTTTTTTCAGCTGCTATTTCAAAGGTAAAAGGAATACCACTGTACCTGACAGCCACAGACACTATCAGAGATTTCTTGTGCCGTCACATTTCCCAAGCGTCTGTGTTGAGATGTTGAAAGCAGAGAAGTCAGGAGGAGGGGAATATTGTAGTGCATGGCGATCTGAAAAGACAGACGATTACTATTGAGATGCATGAAATCAACAGACATTTCAATGTACAGTAGCACACATGCATTACCATTAATGCTGAAATTCTAGGGTTGAAACGTTAGTTTTTGTGCAACAGTGCGCTCTACTGAACACAAACCAGATACTCAGTACATGCATACTGAGAGCAGCAAAGGAAAATGACTGGAGCCTGACCTGCACAAACACGCAGCTCTTGCCCTTTGCCTTGATGTTGTAGTCTCAGGGACCTCCCTCAGCTGCTTCTCCTGATAGAGCAGCCTGTTGTTCTGATTCACAGTGAACTCCATCTTCAGGCCTCCGGCCGAGCTCACACTGACTGTACTGGCGCCCTCTGGACTGAAGGTGGCAGCACCGTACTTGGCCAGGCCTGCAATGCTACCACTGTGTCCTGGGACAGGGGAGGGGGAAGTACTGTTGCAAAATCAAATCCGGGTCGACTATAGCTTGGATATGAATGGAGAGAATCAATACATATGAAGATTGTAAAAAAACACAACAATTCAAGGAACCATGTGTTGTGTATGAAAATGATGTAAAGCTTTAATACAATGTCCAATTTA
>NW_019950241.1:7680-8726 GCF_002910315.2 Salvelinus sp. IW2-2015 | reverse complement strand
CTCAGTGAAAACTCTGGACTGTTATCATTCACATCTGATACAACAACGCTGATAGTCTTTACAGATGACAAGGACGGTTCCCCTGCGTCTTTGGCAACTATTGTTAGATCATATTCAGACTGTTTCTCCCTATCTAGTGGTGACTTGGTGACTACAGAATACATGTTATCTTGTAAAGAGGGAATTAGTTTGAAAGGTACATCTTCAAGTAGCGAGCAAAGAACTTTGCCATTGAGACKAGAGTCCAAATCATTAACACTGATCAGTGCCACAGTAGTTCCGGGTTTGGAATCCTCAGGGATTGCGTTAGAGAAAGATGTCACTTCAATCTCCGGTGCATTGTCATTAACGTCAATTACATGGATAATAATAGTTTTGTCAGTTGTCAAAGGAGCTGTCCCCTTGTCTGATGCCTGAATATCAATCTCAAAACTGTTATTTTCCTCGAAATTAATAACACCCTTTACAATTATTTCCCCGGTAATGCAGTCTAAATCAAAACGTTTCCGTACTCTACCGCCCACGTCGTTGGCGAAAGAATACATTATTTCACCATTTGAACCTTCGTCCAAATCAGTCGCGTTCATCTGTATGACTGTTGTGCCTAAAGGTGCATTTTCATTCAGCGTTACAGAGTATACCTCCTTAGTAAAGACAGGGGTGTTATCGTTTACGTCTAATACATCTACAGTTATTCTCATGTCTCCAGATCTAGGAGGTTTACCTCCATCAATAGCCGTGAGCAGTAATCTATGGCTCCGTATGGCCTCTCTATCTAACGCCTTCTGTAAAATCAAAGTAGGGGTTTTGCGGTCCTCACCTCGATCTTTAACTTCCAAACGAAAATGATCATTGGGGCTGAGTTTATACTGTTGCATAGAATAACTGCCTCCATCTCGATCATGAGCAGCATTAAGCTGAAATCGAGCCCCAGGTACCGCAGACTCTGAAATCTCTAACCGTTTCTCTGTCTCGGGAAAGCTGGGAGAATGGTCGTTCACATCTAACACCTCCACCGCGACATAATGTATCTCCAGCGGGTTCTC
>NW_019950241.1:0-1654 GCF_002910315.2 Salvelinus sp. IW2-2015 | reverse complement strand
CCTCACTCCCCTTCTTGGCTTCCATGGCAACCCCCACGGGAACTTTTCCCCAATAGAATCTTTCCCCCACGGGAACCACACCTGTTGGCATTCTCACAAACAATCGCAACATTGTTTCAATAATATATATAACTTTTCTCGCAGCTCTGGTATATAAAGCTTTTTTGAGGCCTTGCTCACAATTCATTCTGTGGCAGCACAATGACCAAACGATACACTGTATGTGAGGCTCTTGGTCATATCCTTGATCATGACACTGGTGAGGAGGAGAGAGTCCTTGTTAAACTTTGACACAAAGTAGTCTGTGATAAATAGTACAATATGTTTCATCTGAGTATTTGTTATAGTCTAAATAATCCATACATTATGCTTTTTTTTAACTCAAAAATGAGTTGTATGAGCTCAGGTAAAGAGGCCTACAGGCCATACATCGCAAAAAYAAGTTCAAAACTTGTAATGTTCACAAGAACTTAAGTTGATAAAAAGATCGAACACAACATTAGGTAATAGTATATGTATTATTATGGATTTGTAATCAGCAATAATGGAGCGGTCATTTTGGACCGGGAACACAGAATTKATTCACATGAAACGAACACAACAGGAGGGTTAAGCTGTGGCTGCAAATGAGCCGGCTAGCAACTTTCATGAGTGATGTTGTGAAATCATGTTTCATCTAATATGCTAAACCACAACCATATACACTACCGGTCAAAACACCTACTCATTCAAGTTTTAAAAATATATTTTTTACTATTTTCTTCACTAGTGAAGACATCAAAACTATGAAATAACATAAATGGAATCATGTAGTAACCAAAAAAGTGTTAAACAAGTCAAAATATATGTAATATTTGAGATTCTTCAAATAGCCACCCTTTGCCTTGATGACAGCTTTGCACACTCTTGGCGTTCTCTCAACCAGCTTCATGAGGTAGTCACCTGGAATGCATTTCAATTAACAGGTGTGCCTTCTTAAACGTTAATTTGTGTAATATCTTTCCTTCTTAATGRGTTTAAGCCAATTAGCTGTGTTGTGACAAGGTAGGGGTGGTGTACAGAAGATAGCGCTATTTGGTAAAAGACCAAGTCCATATTATGGCAAGAACAGCTCAAATAAGCAAAGAGAAATGACAGTCCATCATTACTTTAAGGCATAAGAAAATTTCAAGAACTTTGAACGTTTCTTCAAGTGCAGTCACAAAAACCATCAAGCGCTATGATGAAACTGGCTCTCATGTGGACCGTCACAGGAAAGGAAGACTGCTGCAGAGGATAAGTTCATTAGCGTTACCAGCCTCAGAAATTGCAGCCCAAATAAACGCTTCAGAGTTCAAGTCACAGACACATCTCAACATCAACTGTTCAGAGACAGCAGGAGCGGTAGAGATACTCTGAATGATCAGCTATGAAAAGCCAACTGACATTTACTCCTGAGGTGCTGACCTGTTGCACCCTCTACAACCACTGTGATTATTATTATTTGACCCTGCTGGTCATCTATGAACATTTTAACATATTGGCCATGTTCTGTTATAATCTCCACCCYYCARAGCCAGAAGAGGACTGGCCACCCCTCATAGCCTGGTTCCTCTCTAGGTTTCTTCCTAGATTCTGGCCTTTCTAGGGAGTTTTTCCTAGCCACCGTGCTTCT
>NW_019950240.1:0-8727 GCF_002910315.2 Salvelinus sp. IW2-2015 | reverse complement strand
TCTGTACCCAGCTGGCTGTACATGGAGATCTATTAATTTTTAACCTAAGCCAGACCACAGTGTCTTCGGTTATGCAGGCTAAGTATAGGCTCACTGCCTACTGCACAGCTTTCTCCAGTTCTCACTCCTTTCTGAGAGCATGTGGGAGGAGGAAAAGAGGGTGAGAGAGGGATTAGATAGAGAGAGAGAGAGAGAGAGAGAGAGAGAGAGAGGAGAGAGAGAGAGAGAGAGAGAGAGAGAGAGAGATTAGATGGATTGGTTTGTGGGTGGGGGAACATGTCGCCCGTCCTGATGTAAATAAATCACACTCAACGTTGACCCGTGTGTAGCGAAAGGGGTTGGAGGGGTTGTTTCGTACCCTGCTCTGTTCTTGCCCCCCCGCCCCCCCCCCCCGCCTCTCCTGCCCCCTGCCACCTCCTCCATCACTTTTCCCCTCTTCCGTTGTGACAGGCAATCTGGATGGATTTTCATTCTGCCCTCCCTTGTCTAGGGAGGCCACATCCTTGTATGGCAACTAGAAAATAGAGTGAGCGCTCTGGACAGAGGAGGGAGGGAGGCAGAAGTACTACTGAGCAGCTAGAGAGAAGTGGTGAGGGTGAGGGTGGTGTTGTGTCATCCACACACATTAAACAGACATGGACACACAGTGTCGTGGTGATAAACGACTATACAGGCACACACACTCACTCCTGTGTGATCGTGAGAATGGGTGTCTTTTGTGAAAGGGTGCTGGTGTGGCTGAACTGAGTCAGCGAGTCTGACCCAAGCCACCCTACTGTTCACACGGTCACCACCACCACGGGTGGTGGCCCTCCTCCCTGTCCGTTAGACCCTGCCCCACATCTGACCACACCACACACACACACATCTCAATGGCACTTATTAGCCAGCCTATTCATCCTCCTTCAGCCCTCAACTCATAAGCATGGAGTGCGTGCACACACACATTAACAGAAAGACACACACACAGACCACACACACACCACACCTTTCACTTTGTCGCTTGTCAGCAGATTCTGGGTCTCTTTCCCCCTGCTGGTGTTGAATCCAGCTCCCCCTCTGCCAGGGCCACCACAGGGAAGGTGCCTGCCTGCTGTCTCCCAGTCAGGTCTGAACACACACACAGACACATAGAACATCTGTAGGTTAAAAACTCGTTTCTCCAGCCATGACCCCTTCCTTCACACAGACACAGTAGCCCTTATTCCATGGGACTCCTCCGTATTTATACATGTACAGTTTGACAGTTTAGTTCATTTCAGCAGACGCTCTTATCCAGAGTGGAATTACAGGTAGTGCCTTCATCTACGGTAGCTAGGAGGGAAACCACATATCACAGTTCATAGTAAGTACATTTTTCCTCAATTAAAAAGTAGCTACCAGCAAGTCAGAGCTACTGTAGTAATACAAATAAAATAAAAGATACAAATTTCAAAGTGTTGAATTTTTTAGTTATTTAGTTAGTTAGTTAGTTCACGAAAGGCATTCTTTCTTTTTTCCTTTAAAAAATGCAATATATAAAAATACATTGCCATATCTATTCTTCCACTCCTCAATCGTTGTCTGAGGCGTCAGATGGTGACACCCTGTGTATCTTGGTGGACTGGTGGTGGACTTGGCCTGCTTTTCCCACGGGCAAGGACACTATCAGGACCCTGGCCTTTGTTTCCATCATCAGCCTGTCCTCCCTGGAAAGCTACGTGGCCAGACTGCTCATTTGCACTCCCCTCCTCCCCCCTTCCTTCTCATTGCATTGGATTTGCATAAACAAAGACACTGCCTAGCGGCGTCTCGTCTAAGGAGAACGGAAACCAGATGACTGTCAGCCATCGACCGGACCGGGCCAAGCCGAGCTTAAGAGGGTTTGGACAGTAGTTTCAGGGGTGCGGCTACAACGTTTTTAACACATGGTGCGAGTAAAATTGGACGCCTTCCACTCGCCAACCGTCCGTTCTTGGACATGGCGTTGTTTATGTCCTTGTTGGCAGGTGAGCAGAGGTCACCTGATTCACGGTGCGTGACCATGGGAGGGAAGAAAGCATTTAAAACACTTCATTCTAAGAGATGATTTGTCCTTGTCTCCCCTGATGCCTTTGTCCTCCCTCACTCTCCCACTCTCTCCACTCTCCTTTTTTGCTTGAAAGTTAAGTGAGCTGGGACAGGCCAGACTACTTGATCCAGGCCCCACTTAAGTTACAACTCAGGGAAATAACACTGGACAACACTAAGGGCCATAATGGAATGTCTCGATCTAGCAGTATAGCATATAGAATAGAGACCACAGAATGTGGCCATCCCATTTTCAGGCTATTTTGGAAAAGTCGATATTTCTGTAATACTTTTTCACAAATTAAATTATGTATATATATTACAGATTTGAAGTCAGAAGTTCATACACTCGTCCAAATACATATTGAAAACTCAGTTTCTCTCCACAATTCCCACTTGGACCCAAAATTTTTTTTTATCCTTAGTAAAAAATTCCCCTGTCATAGGTCAGTTAGGATACCACTTTTATTTAAGAATGTTGAAATGTCAGATAATAGTTAGAGAGAAATGATTTATTCAGCCTTTTACTTCTTTCATCACATTCCCAGTGGTCAGAAGTGGTTACATACACTCAATTAGTATTTTGGTGCATTGCCTTAAAATTATTTTACTTGGGGCAAACATTTCGGGTAGCTTTCCGCAAAGCTTCCCACAATAAGTTGGGTGTAATTTTGGCCCATTCCGCTGGACAGAGCTGGTGGTAACTGAATCAGGTTTGTTAGGCCTCACTTTGCTCACACACGCCAGCTGCCCGTCAAATCAATATGATTAGGCATGGCTTTGTGAATAGGCCACTCCCAATAACCTGACAATTTGTGTCCTTAACCATTTTGCCACCAATTTTTGGAAGTTTGCTGATCATTGTCCATTTTGGAAGACCCTTTTGCGACAAGCATTAACTTCCTGATCTAGATGTCTTGGAGATTGTTGCTTCAATGTTATCCACATAATTTTCCTACTTCATGTACCCTCGATTTGTGACGTGCACCAGTCCCTCCTGCAGCAAAGCACCCCCACAACATGATGCTGCCACCCCGTGCTTCGACGGTTGGGATGTGTTCTTGGCTTGCAAGCCTCCCCTTTCAATCCAAACATAACGGCATCATTATGCCAAACAGTTCCATATTTTAACACAACAAAAGCGCCGTTTCATCAGACTTAGAGACATTCTCCAAAAGTATGATCTTTGTCCCATGTGCATTGCAACCGTGTCTGGCTTTTACTCCGGGACTCATTTTAACTGTGGATATAGATAAAGTGGTTTTGTACTGGATCCTCCAGCATCTTCACAGGGTCCTTCTGTTGTTCTGGAATGATTTTCATTTTTCGCACCCAAAGTACGTTCATCTCTAGGAGACGGGATTGACGGCTGTGTGGTCCCATGGTGTTTTATAATTGGCACTATTTTCTGTCACAGATGGAACGTGGTTACCTATACAGGCATTGGAAATTGTCTTCCCAAGGATGAACCGACTTGATGGAGGTTATAACAATTTTTTTAGTGCGTCTGGCACTGAATTTCTTTAGATTTTTTTTTTTGTCCCATGATGTTCAAGCAAAGAGGCACTGAGTTTGAAGTAGGCCTTGAAATACACCACATGAACACTAATGACATCAAAATAATGTCAATTAGCCTACTCAGAAAGCTTCACAGCCAATGACATAATTTTCTGCAATTTTCCAAGCCTGTTTCAAGGCACAGTCAACTTAGTGTATGTTCAAACTTGGCTGAATCCACTGGAATTGTGATACACGTTGATATAAGTTAAATAA
Source organism: Salvelinus sp. IW2-2015 (assembly GCF_002910315.2). Classification (NCBI taxonomy): domain Eukaryota; kingdom Metazoa; phylum Chordata; class Actinopteri; order Salmoniformes; family Salmonidae; genus Salvelinus; species Salvelinus sp. IW2-2015. The sequence goes on along the minus strand of NW_019950240.1, from coordinate 4,905 downwards.
TCTTATGTAAACAATTGTTGGAAAAATGGAACTTTGTTGTCATGCACAAAGTAGATGTCCTAACGACTTTGCAAGAACTATAGTCTCTGATACAAGAATTTGTGGAGGTGCGTTGAAAAACGAGTTTTAACATGACTCCCAACCTACAGTGTATGTAAAACTTCCGACTTCAACCATGTATATATTAAATATATAACTTATATATTATATACTCTATTTACTGAAGTGCATAAAAACGTTAGGAAACACTTCTCAATATTGAAGTGCACCCGCTTTTGCCCCTCAGAAAAACATTCCTCATTCATCGCGGCATGGGACTCTACAAGGTGTTCAAACGCGTTCCTCATGAATGTTGGCCCATTTCACTCCAATGTTCCCACAGGTTGTGTCAAGTTCGGCTGGATGTCGCTTTGGTGTTGGACCATTCTTGATTACACACGTTCAATTACTGTGAGTGTGAAAAAACCTTGCAGCTTGCAGTTAATTGAAGACTACATTTTCTGAACCTATGCAGTGCACCAACAACCCTACCCCTTTCAAAGGCACTTCAAATATATTTCTTGCCCCATTTACCTCTGAATAGCACATAATACCCAATCCATGTCTCAAGATTTTTTTTTTTTACTGTCTCCCCCTCTTCATCTACCACTTGAGTTCAAGTGGTGAATTTAACAAAATTACATTAATTAAGGACTTCATAGGGCTTTCACCTAGATTCACCTGGTCCAGTCTATAATCATGTAAAGAGCAGGTGTAAGAGCCTAATGATATTGTCCATTCACTGTATGTGTCTTTCTCTGCTTGGTGCAGTGCGTTAACCCATCTGTAAACTCACTCATAACAAAATCACTCCCTCGGGTTCTGAAAAAAAGTTCCAGTAGGGAGCACCAGGCAGTGTACTATTACTGGTCTGTTGACAGGGTAAAGCCCAGTACATGAGGGCTGAGTAGAGTACTGCGTCCCCGGACAACAGACTGGGGATCAGGGATAGAGGATTAATGAGCGCCTGGAGGGCAATTGAGAGCAGCTGCTGCAGAGAGAACAATGGACATTTCAGGGAGATGGTTGGAAGGTATGGGGGGGTTGTAATGTATAGTGTACCATATAGGGGTTATGGAGGGTTTAGGGCTATGGTTAATGTACTCCTTTTATGATGGAAAACGGGATATTGATCATACAGACTGAATGTAAACACGGGCAACAATTTTTAGCCACCCATAAAAATTGTCAATTACACACTCCTTAAAAAACACTGTTCGAGGCTCACAACAACTAGCATTGTCTTCTCTGTCACAGTGGGCACCCACATTAACGAGTTCAGCTCAGTTTCAGTGCTAGCGAGGTCACGAACGAAGCGTCCCTCGCTAACAGATAGGGTCGATGGTTTCAGGGCGCATGGCACAGATCAGCGTAAGCCATACCAGGAACAATGTTTTTGTGAATAAACATTGGCTCAGTTTCCCTTCATCTCTGTGCATCGATTACAGACGACTGCAGAAATGCCATCAACCTTGTATATGAACCCTCTCTGGGTTGCTACAGGTTCGAGTTGAATAGAAAGGTGCCATCGCGAACCCAGGACGCTGGGATAAGTAGTTCCAGCAGGTAAGACGTTTCCCAGGATGGCCTCTAATTTCCGATGCATGTACATTAAGAGTGAAGGATGTAGACCATGGAACATCATAAAGTGCATGAGATGGAGAAATATATTGAGAGACATGTTGTAGAGGTAACATGATGGCGGCCCGTTCAGATTCATGAATTAAAGAATGACCAAAACACTATTACATAGCCTGTAATGACCCTTTCAGAGAACATCACATTATGTTATGATAACATACCCGGTATAGGACGGGTCGGTCAGTGTTAATATCTATGGCGTTCAATTGCAATAGGTTTCAAATGTGTTGTTAGTGAAAAGCTGGAAAACAATCATTAAATAAAACTGATTCATTAAAAACACTGGTTTTTGCGACTGTTAAAAGTGTTAAACATTTAAATTAATAATAAATGGTATTAATAATGATAATGATTATTAAGTTGAATATTTTTTTCCAACACTTACATCAACTAAAGAAAAAGAGAGTAGAAGAGAAAGATAGTGAAGAAAGGAATTGTCTTACCTCAGACATCAAGGCCAGAGGGCACGGCCAGGGGCGAGGCTCTCGTTCAAGGGATGGCAGGTACATTTTCTGTGGATGACCTGAAAATGCAGATAGCTCTCAGCGACCCAGTCACAAACATACACCATGAATACAACACACACACCACACTGAACAAGTTGCTTTCTCAGCCGGCTACGCAGTAAAATCCATACAGTTAGTTACTGAGGACAAGATTTTGATGTGAGTAAGGTTTAGAACTTTGCATTCCATAGACTCTGTGTATCCAGTCTCAGCAATCTAAACATATTCATCCGATATGACAGAAATACCCAGAGAAATGTCTATGACAGAGGGGAAGTGAAAGACCGAATTCAAAACCAGATTAGAACAGTAATGAAGACTTCATTATTAAACCTCATAATATGAATATTGAAAATGATCACCAAATTCATATTAACTGCAACAAGTTTGATTTTGCACACCATGCACGCACATGATGTCAAGCGCAACACGTTACACACTCACACGTCTTCCCGGTATCGTCACGTACGCAGCCAATGAGTTTTCAGGTCAACTCAGTGGGTATCTACACGCCAACAGGCATATTGGGTACTTAATGCAGACAAAACCCTTTTAACAACAAACCACACACACACACACACACACACACACACACACACACACACACACACACACCACACACACACACACACACACACACACACACACCACACACGACACCACCACACACACACACACACACGACACACACACAACACACTAGAAAGTGAAAGTGAGATACACAGGCATTCTCACAGTAGTCCACAGCCCTGCCCTCACTGGCCTGGCGCCCACCACCTAGCATCACTCGAGCCCTCCTGGCTGGGTCTGGACCTTAGGCATTCATTTCTGAACCCTCACTGGCCTGGGTTCTGGACCTTAGCATCATCTGAACTCACACTGGCTGGGCCCACACCTAGCATCATTTCTAAAGCCCTCACTGGCTGGGGTCTGACCTAGCATCACTCTGAGCCGTCACTGGCTGGGCACAACACCTAGCATCACTCCTGAGCGACTTACTGGCTGGGCCCACACCTAGCATCACTCTAGCCCTCACTGCTGACGGTTCTGGACCTAGCATCATTCTGAGCCCCTCACTTGGCTGGGTCTGGACCTAGCATCCTCTGGAACTCACACTGGCTGGGCCCAACACCTGGGAGCATCATTTCTGAAGCCCTCAACTGGCTGGGCCACGACCTAGCATCACCCTGGAGCCGTCATGGCTGGGCCACACCTAGCATCACTCTGAGCCCACTGGCTGAGGGCCCACACTAGCACTCACTCCTATGAGCCACTCACTGGCTGCCGGTCTGGACCTCAGCATCACTCTGAATCACAGCTGGCTGGGTCTGGACAGACAAGTACAGGACAGACAGACAGACAGGACAGCAGACAGACAGACCAGACAGACGACAGAGCAGACAGACAGACAGACAGACAGACAGAAACAGAGACGGACAGAGAGAAATTGTAGGAATGAGATGGGCATGAAATAGAGAAGAGAGAAGGAGAGATGGAAGCTCTGGGAGGAGTGGAGGTCACCTTGCTTGGTTAAGAGATCAATGTCCGTTTGACTTGCAGTGAGGTGGTGTGGCGTGTGTGTGCGTGTGTAAGTGTGTGTGTGTTGGGTCTCATCAGTGTGAAAAGTCTGAGCGGTGTCACTCCGCAATGTAGAGGATAAAAAAATTCTAAATCCACCGTATTTATTCTGTAAAAATGATTATTCACAATTATTGATTTTTTTGTTGATTTTATACAAACCATCTACAATTGAAACATCTGAATAAGCAGTGGTAACATTTGATATAAAATAATTGACCACACACCCACAACAGTGGTGGAAAAATGACGGTCTAAGAAATACTTAATCTCTACACTGCAGTGGAGAAAATCTGAAATTATTGGGTTTTCAAATAAATGCCACATAACTCAATTTTACTGAGCTCTGACAAACTCCAGGAAAACAGCGGTGACGCACTCTGCTGATGTAGAGAGCACAGCAGGACATAAAGTCAGCACGTCTAAATCACTGCACGTGTAAACGTTTATCAGAGAGATGCAGATTTGTTATGCCTGAACGCAGCCCAAACTAGCCCCTAACTGCTCTGAAGAAGGGGATGGGTACGTTCAAGGACCTTCTATTTAGAGGTGCTATTTATTTAGTTCATATGATTCCCTTCAACCTTCTAGAACCAGGTGGTGATGAAGAGTTAATAATAACTTCCTAAATTCATATCAGTCTACAGTATATTTGGCAATAATTGGTTTATGCTTCTGATTCACACAGGAGCATATAAACAGATACATACATTCAGCCTCCAAAATGAATTGAAATAACTCATGAGGATAAGGAGGCGCTAGGCTACTTTGGCTTGAAGTGTTTTCAAAAAAACGTATCGATTATTCAGACTTTTGGGGGAATTGGAGTAGCCCAACACATTCATATCATCAGAGTTATTTTGATTTWAAAAAATATATATAATATTGTTTAAGAATTTTTTTCTGAGTGAGTTTTTTTCTAGAATGAAAAGCAGTTGTCATTCGGAGAGAAAGAGAAAGTATTTTAAAGTAGAAGTCCGCTGCTCTCTTCCCCCCACTCTCTCTCGCTCTCTTTCTGTCTCTGTCCTGCCATCCTCTGTGCCACCGGACCTCAGGGAGCTGGTGTTGGATTCATTTAAGTCCCAGTCCCTTTGCTTTAGCTCCATTTGCAGACATATAAAATTACCCCTCAGAGTACGGC
>NW_019950239.1:0-8729 GCF_002910315.2 Salvelinus sp. IW2-2015 | reverse complement strand
GTGTGGACCGTGTGTGTGTGTGTGTGTGTGTGTGTGTGTGTCACAGGCGGACTGGTGGCACCTTAATTGGGGAGGACCTGCTCATTGTAATGGTTGGAACAGAATAAACGGAATCACACACAGTCAAACATGTGGTTTCCATGTGGATGATAACCTTCCATTCACTTCATTCCAGCCATTATTGTGTTCCACCCTCCCCTCATCAGCCCTCGTAGTGTGTGTGTGTGTGTGTGTGTGTTGTGTGTGTGTGTGGTGTGTGTGTGTGTGTGTGTGTGGTGTGTGTGTGTGTGTGTGTGTGTGTCGATGTGTGTGTACCTGTGAGATGATGTTGCAAAGCCACTGTGGGTCGATAAAGTAGAGTTCTCTGAGTTGGAGGGCCGGGTCGTCAAAGTGCAGAAGGACTCCTATAAACAGACATTGCCACTTAAGTACATCAAACAAATAATACCTGGCTGTGCTATGAACAGAAGACATATATATTGTGGCAGACGGCAGGGAGAGGTGAGGGGAGTGGTTATTGAAGGGAGATATCTTGCAGTCCACTGGCTCCACCCCCGAGCCTTATATGGACTTCCTGCCCCAACAAGGGAAGCCTGTGGGTCATTAAGCCAGGTAGTACTTGGGGATAAAAGAAGAAGCGGCCTGCACAAAGGTGCAGAGAATGGAGAGGGAAGCGTGTGTTATGAAGAGTGTGAGAAGAACCGTGATGATCACGCCTATCGAGAAAGTGGTCATAGATTATTTTCTATACTCTCTCCCGTTCAAAGCTAAAACGTTAGCAAGCCAAGCTAACCCACAGCGCGCAGATCAGCTGGTGGAAGGACAACAGGGGGTTTTGGAGGTCCTGCGCAGGGGACAACCACGGAAGGCGGAACCCTCTACTCGCCCGAAGGAGCAAAAAAGGGCAGAGGACCATGCCGGGACCCCGGCCAAGGATGGGGAGGACACCAACAGCCAGCTCCCCGAGACGACGCCCCTTCCTGAACCTGGACAGCAAGAAATGCTACTAGTGTGGCGAGCCGGGACACATTGCCTGGAACTGTCCAAACCGCGATGTCCCGATGCCTTTGGCCTCAGCCAGTGAGGTAGCCACCGGGCGGCCCTGTGGCTTGCTGATGGCATGCTGGGCTAAGAGCCAACGGAAAGGACACCACGGCACTTGTGGACTCTGGGAGTATGGTGGCCCTGATCCGACCTGACGTCACCCAATGCCCGAACCTGGCTGACACCGTGGCTATCACGTGCATACACGGTGAGACCAAGGACTACCCTACCACACTCCTCCAAGGACTACCCTACCACACTCCTCCACCTACAGACCACTAAGGGACAACACACAGGGCTAGTGGGAGTTGTCCCGAATCTGCCTGTTCCGGTCCTTATCGGGAGGGATTCCCTGATGTTCTGCCAACTGTGGACCAGTATGTCCGGAGATGTGGGGAACCGAGGGAACCAGAAGGGAGGAGGAAGCCGGAGAGGTGGGAGGGACGCCAGAAGGAGGGATGTCCAGATGTGTGGATTCCAGGAAGTGGACCCCCAGGCGTCAACAGAACCCCTCTCGGAGGGTGATTCGGGTGAAGCCAGACTGGAGGGAGAGGTGGCGAGTCTGGAAGACATGTTCCCAATGGACCATAAGGTGGCGCCAGAGCCCGCCTCTCTAGCGGGCCGGTTCGGCACGGCCCAACTTGGCCAGCGCTCTCCAGCAGGTGACCATGGTGGACGGAAAGCCCATGGAGGGGGTAAGTCAAATCACCTATCCGCATTTTTCTATGAATAAGAAGTTGCTGTATCAGGTCATGAAGAAGAATGACGAACGTATGGAGTTGTTTGGCGCTCTGCATTTTCACTGGATGTGAAAACGCTAGCGTCCCACATATCCCAGAGAGGTTAAACCCTTTACAATGAAGATTTGTGAAGTTATTTGGATTTTTACAAATTATTTGAAAGACAGGGTCCTGAAAAAGGGCCGTTTCTTTTTTTGCTAAGTTTATTTCCTATGTTCTCCTACGTTGTGAGGACCATAGCACCAGCACAATAACGACCAGTGATTCCAACACATTAATGAAGAAACCAATTACACACACACACACACACACACACACACACACACACACACACACACACACACACACACACACACACACACACACACACACACCACACACACGCTGCTGCTACTTTATATTATCTATCCAGTTGCCTAGTCACTTCACCCCTACCTATATGTACATAGCTACCTCAATTACCACATACCCCTGCACATCGACTCAGTACTGGTACTCCCTGTATATAGCCATGCTATTTTCTACTCGTTATTGTTATTCACTGTGTACTTATTCCTGTGTCACTATTTCAATCTATTTTAACTCTGCATTGTTGGAAAAGGATCCATAAGTAAGCATTTCACTGTTAGTCTACACCTGTTGTTTACGGAGCATGATACAAACACAATTTGAATTGATAAATGCAACTTCGTAAGATAAAATGTTCCATATCTTATCATATCTTATCGTATCGTAATCATATTATTTAATTTGACAACCATCATCATCATCACCACCTCCAACTGATGATCTATTTCACTCTTTATTGCAATATATTATATTATACGCAGTTTATCAAACCGGGGGTTCTTAATCGTTTTTCAGCTCACAACCCAAATGATTAAATAAATGTATTTTTATTTTCCTTAAACTAGTGTTGACAGCTTTTACATTTCAGTATGGATACCTTATTCTCTAGGCTGTGGTGCAGTTCCAGTACCTTTGCGTGAGCAGGGCACAGTGATCTTGACGAAGCTGGCAGGGTTGTCCTCTACGTTTGCAGCCTCAACCAGACAGTAGGCCTCAGGAGACCAGCTCAGGTAGATGCCTCTCCTCCAGTAGATACGGTTGGGACGCAGCTCTCTCTCTGGACCAACACAACAACAATGGGGCTACTCAGAGCCATATACACTGAGTGTACAAAAAAGTTATTTCCATGACATAAACTGACCAGGTGAATCCAGGTGAAAGCCATGATCCCTTAATGTCACCTGTTAAATCCACTTCAATCAGTGTAGGGGAGGAGACATGGATTGTGTATGTGTGCCCTTCAGAGGGTGAATGGCCAAGACACAAGATGGAAGTGTTTTTCACACCCAACAGTTTCCTGTGTGTATCAAGAATGGTCCACCACCCAAAGGACATGCAGCAAACTTGGCATAACTGTGGGAAGCATTGGAGTCAACATGGGCCAGCATCCCTGTGGAAGGCTTTCGACAACTTGTAGAGTCCAAGCCCAGACGAATTGAGGCAAAAGGGGGTGCAACTCAATATTAGGAAGCTGTTCCTAATGTTTTGTACACTCAGTGTATATAGTACTGATAGATCGGTTTCCAGTAGCTTTGCTGCATGTTCTAAAAATACTATACAGGAGATTCTGGACGTGGCTAAATTTACAGCTAATGAACATTGGATGAAACGACAACAACCTAAGTAATTATCCCTTTAACGTCAGCATTAGTACCTCTGCCACAGAGCATGTAGGAGGAGACCTCAAGTAGGCGGTTGATCTGTCTCGACCAGTAGCCCATGGGGAAGTAGGGCATCTCATAGAGACGAACAATGACCTCAGAATTTTCACAGTGGGGCATCTCAATTACTGGCCGATGTTTGGAGAGACTGTGAGGGAAGGACAAGACAATCAGCATGTTTTAGGCTTGGCAAAGAAATTTTGAGCCTATATGGCCAACAGTTTCCATTCAGTAGATACAGAATTCAGGAAACTGGTAGGCCATTTTGGCTCAACAATACTAGAATCAACAAAATGGTATGCCTCTTACCTGCTCGGCACTAGGAGCTGGTCCTCTCCGAAAGGTAGGGCGATCTGGAACTTCTCCAGCAGTTTAAAGTACTGGGTCAGGTGGCGCTTGGGGAAACACTTACTCTCAAATAGGAACCGCTCCACCATAGAGCGCTGGACTACGCCTTTGGGATTCTCCCAGAACCCAGAGCTTTTCAGAGACAGTTTCTACACAGAGAAAGAGAGAGAGGAGGAAGTGATTGAATGAGGTCATTGTGTGTGTGTGTGTGTGTGTGTGTGTGTGTGTGTGTGTGTGTGTGTGTGTGTGTGTGTGTGTGTGTGCACAGGCGACTGGTGGCACGCTTAATTTGGGGAGGAACTGCCTCATTGTAATGGTTGGAACAGAATAAACGGAATCAGCACACATCACAACATGTTTGGGTTTCCATAGTTGGATGTAACCTTCCATTCACTTCATTCCATCCATTTGAATTGTGTTCCACCCCTCCCCTTCAATCAGCCTCCTTGTAGTGTGTGTGTGTGGTGTGTCGTGTGTGTGTGTCAGTCGTGTGTTGTTGTGTGTTGTTGTATGTTGTGTTTCCTTTGGTTTTTTGTTTGTGTTGGTGTGTGGTGCTGTTGTTTGGATGGTAGTCGTGTGTTGCTGTGTGCTGTAGTGTGTGTGTGTGTTTACCTGCTGAGGAGACAAAGGCCAGCGTGTGGGGTGCGAGTAAGTAGGAGTGTTGGTGTCTATAGAGTGTGTAGGCCGGGATACGTCGAAGAAAGTGAAGAAGCGACTCCTATAAAACAGAACATTTAGCCACTTAAAGTCAACAATAAACAATATCATACCCTGCCGCCTTGTGTTACACGCTATGCAACAGCAAGACATATATACTTTTGATGTGGGCAGGAGACAATTTCGCCGGCCAAGGGACAGAGGTGAGGGGCAGTCCGGTTATTAGCCGAACGGGCAGATACCCTCTTGCCACAGTTCCTTACTGTGCTCATCCCCCGAGCCTTATATGGGACTTCTGCTCCAACAAGGGAAGCCTGTGGGTCATTAAGCAGGTAGTAACTTTGGGATAAAAGAAGAGCGGCCTGTCACAAAGGTGCAGAGAATGGTATGAGGGAAGGTGTGTTATGAAGAGTGGTGAGAAGAACGTGATGATTCACCGCTACTCGAGAAGGTGTCATCAAGCATTATGTGTCGCTAGGTGACTGCGTGCTGCCCGGTTGCAGAGGAGCTCACCAAACGTCTACGCCACAGCTCAAGCTAACCTCATTAGCGCGCAGATTGCGGAAGCCTCGGCTGAGCCAGGACGAGGACAGGGCTCATCTGGAGGTCCTGCAAGAACACGCGCATCAATCCCGGTAGGGCGTTCAGATTCTTTTAACCCTCTACTACTTCGCACGACCCCAGTGAGGCAAAACACGCCGCACGCATTTTGTTGATTCACTCTGCCCGGGACCTTTTTTCGGTCTCCGCCAGAGGTATTTGGGTGGTTTTTTGTGGACCCAGGACACACCACACCCAAGTTCGCCTACGTGTTCTTTTCTCCTCATACGACCGCCCCCTATCGGACTGCACACGCAAGAACACCTGGCTACTATGTGGCGAGCCGCGGACACCATGCCTATGAACTCGTCCAACCACGCGCATGTGCCGCTTGATGCCCTTTGGCTCAGCCAGTGAGGTAGCCACTCGGGCTTCGGTCCCTGTGGCTGCTGATGGCATGCCTGGGCTAAGAGCCCACGGACACAGGCCACACCCCACGGGTCACTCTGGTGGGAGCTGGGAGACTATGGTAGGCCCTGATCGACCTGACGTCACCACAATAGCCAACACGAGAGACACAAAAACTGTGGGTGCTCCAAGAACACTAGCCATTCATTGATGCTATCACGATGCACATAATAACAAAACGGTGATGCCTGGATAGGTACTTTTACCCTACCACACTCTCTTTCCAAGGATCTACCAAGCTTATTGGCCACCCATGCCCAATCACACTCACAATCTCATACAGACCACGTATAGGGACAACACAAGTTGTCTAGTGGGGAGTTGGTGCGCCGGAAAATCCTCCGCCTGTTTGGCTCTTCGGTCCTTTAATAATACCGGGCACGACCGCGCACCTCCCTTCCCTGACAGTCAATAACTATCGGCAACATAAGGAAAACAAGTAATAAGTCCAGCAGCATGTAGAGGGGGAACCCGCAAGGATACCATGAAGGGAGCGCGAGAGCAGGAGAGGTGTGGAGGTTTTAGCACGGCCCAGAAAGCGCACGGGCATCCGTCCAGATTCGTGTTGTGATTGCCAGGAAGTCGCCAGCCCCAGGCGTCAACAACAGAACCTTCTCGGAGGCATGATTCGGGTGAACGCCAGACTGGAGGGAGGGGTGGCGTGAGTCTGGAGAGGACATGGCTACATCCAGGGAAGGACCAATAAAAGTCGTCTGCCAGCAGCTTCTCCATTGCGGGCTGGTTCGGGCAGCAGAGCCAAAAAGACAATGGCCGAGCTCTCCACGCACCCGCGCATGATGCGCCATTGTGGTGGGAGGCGATAATGCCCATGTGAGTGGGGTATAGGTCAAATCTACCTATTCTCGATTTATAGCGTCACTGACATAAGAAGCTCTGCTGTCCTCACTCCCCCCGCCGCGTCAATGAAGCTTATAATGATTTCGGAAACCAACGTAAAAGGAATCAGTCTTGTTTGCCGGAAGGGACTAAACCAGCTCTGCTTCATTGCCTCCTCTGTCCCACCTGGACTCGCTGAACCGCTAGGACGAAGTCTTTGCAGCCAATCCCTAGAGATGGTTTTAAACCACTTGTATACACAATGAAAGATATTAAGTGAAAGTGATATCTGAGAGACTTTTTCCCCTAGAATCTTTTATAAATCCCTCAATCCCCTCCCTTACCGGCAAAACCCGACATCGCGCTGTCCTGAATATTATAGACGGACTTGCTTCTCCTAGTGTCCCTCTTGTCGCCTCATTGTTTTTCTTATTTCCTATGTATACTCCTACAAGAATTGTGAGAGTGACTTAGCACCAGCACATATCCAACGTACTCAAGTTTTGATTTCATACACATAGGTATGAAGATTAACCTAATCATAAGCACACACACTCCACCACACAACTCACACACCAACACACACATCACACATTGCGCGGGAGGCCAGGACTTATCACACACCACACCCACACACACACACACACCTCATGGCACACACACACAACATCTCATTCATCGGTATCACTATCACCCCTTCATCTTGACGGCCCGCTGAGGAAGTACCTCGCACGATGGGGATGCTTCAGCCATTTTCCCCCCGCCTGGGGCGCCCCACCGCCACAGCCCCTTTCCTCTCAGCTTGTATGCGGGGCCTGCCTCGGACTGAGTCTCGTTGCATGCGTCATTTCGTCGTCATTAGAGAAACAGGGAAACGCCCAATCACACCACAGGCAACCACTGGTACCTCTACCAAGACAGACAACCTTCTCACACTACCAGACTCACAAAATAAATAGCATATTCACCTGGACGACATAGCTGCACACAAATCACCAGCTGCCTTGGATTCTGATGTGAGAGTGGGAGGTGAAAGGTGGTTGTGAGAGGTCACGTGAAGAGTATTAAGTGGCTTTGCACACACAGTGCTGTTGTTATGGGAATCTTACGTGGATCCACGTGAAATTTAATTCAATATTGGCTACTCAACAAGACTGTACAAGGATTGTGCGCGGTTTAGGGACAAGCTAAGAGCTTGGGATTATTGGAAATGTGGATGGACATCAGTGGGGAAAGGGTTCTGGCGTATGCTAGGATATATGACGTAAACATTAGGGCTAACAATCGGATTAGCTAACCACTTGACAGCTGCGACTCCCTGCCCGACTGTCTGGCGTTAGTCCTTGTCCGATTGTGTGTCTCGAGTCTCGACACCAGCCATCCTTATGTGAAGTCCCGGAATGGCAGGGATACCCTGGTGGGGTTGGATGTTGAGCTCCTGGCGGCACTCTTCCATCTCAGCTGCAAGCCTTGCAGTTGGAGGTATTCGCTCACGGGGGTTCACGATCAGTCTGCTTTGTGTGTGTCACTCACTCTAGTTACCTAGACTGGCGTGACGGGGGCCACCCGACTTTATCAACATGTAACCAGATGGTGACAACATGAGTAACGAAGGTAGTGGAGAGCCATAATACTGGATACACGGGGGATAACGCTAAAAATAAAATGAAGACATTAACGATGATTTACTCTTTTTGACTCTTTATTAGGATCCACCATTTAGCTGACTGTCCCAAATGGCTGATCAGCTAGTCTATACTTGGGGTCAAGAACATATACGAAACAAAATTACTTGTTACAGGACAATTATATGAGCAATTACATTTACACATACGAATTATAAAAAACATTAACATATAGTGGGGTGTGTGGCTCTATCAGTATAGCACATACATAGTCAGTAGCATTGATACAAAAATACAACAACAAGCAAGAACTAAGGCATCACATTGGGAAGAGCAGGTTGTTGTTGCAAGTTGTCGGTGTTGCTACTCTGTGTCCATATACTGAAACCAGGTTTTGCTCTTCACTTGCGCTATACTAGATGGGTATTCACATAGCACATCAACGGCAATCTGAAATCAAGATATTGCTACGGTTTCCGTTAAGAATTATGTTTTGGACTGGAGGGACTGTAGAAAAGAAAGCCCCTGGGGGCATGATGTGTGGAATATAGAGGTGATAGTCGATGTCAGTAGCTGTAGATAAGCAGCAAAATAGAAACTATGAACAAAAGGTTGAGATTGGAATTTACAAACACAGAGATGTGAATATCTATTCCCTTCCCAGGTTGCCTTATTTATTTTCCATAAATTGTTTTTTTTTGTGCAAAAAAATTAAGTATTCCGCTGCCGTTTTCTGCCAC
>NW_019950238.1:0-8730 GCF_002910315.2 Salvelinus sp. IW2-2015 | reverse complement strand
TTCCAGTGCGTGTTGGGCTACCAGCCGGTCCTGGCACCGTGGCATCAGAGCCAGACCGAGGCTCCTGCGGTGGAGGGGTGGGTGCAGCGCTCAAAGGAGACCTGGAGAGCCGTCCAGGAATCGCTTAAACGGGCTGGTGGGCGGCAGAAGGTGAGCTCTGACCAATACCGCAGTGAGGCCCCCGTGTTCGCACCGGGGGACCGGGTCTGGCTCTCGACCCGAAACCTGCCCCTCCGCCTGCCCTGCCGGAAGCTGGGGCCGCGGTGTCTTAATGTCTTGAGGAGGATAAACGAGGTGTGTTATAGGTTACAGCTCCCTTCTTACTATCGCATTAACCCCTCGTTTCATGTGTCTCTCCTCAGGCCGGTGGTAGCTGGTCCCCTGCAGGAAGGTGAGGTTCCGGAGGTTCCTCCGCCCCCTCTGGAAATCGAGGGGCCCCCGGCGTACACGGTACGTTCCATTCTGGACTCTAGACGCCGGGTGAGGGGCCTGCAGTATGGTGAGGGGTACGGTCCGGAGGAGAGGTGCTGGGTACTGGTGGAGGACATCTTGGATCCATCACTGCTGAGTGATTTCCACCGCCTCCATCCGGATCTCCCTGCGCCTCGCCCTCCGGGTCGCTCTCGAGGCCGGTGTCATCGCGCTGCGGGAACAGGGAGGGGGGGGGTACTGTCACGACTTCCTCTCCCTGTTCGGGCGGCGCTTGGCGGTCGTCGTCACCGGTCTACTAGCTGCCACCGATACCTTTTCCCTTTTCTGTTGGTTTTGTCATGATTGTTTTCACCTGTACCTAATTTTTTGTTAATTCGGGGCTATTTAAGCCTTCAAGGCCCGCCTGCCTTTGTGCGGGCTTATTTCCTTCCTGTCAGTGGATGTTTGTGTTTTGTTCCTATACGGACTGTTTGCTGTCCCATTTTCGTGGTCATTGTGCCTGTTGTTTTGGCTTGACCCAGCTTGGAATAAATACGTCTCATTTAGAAACTTTGCTCTCTGCGCCTGACTCCACACCCACCACTCCTAGCTATCGGGACACTCAGAGCTAAAAAATGTAAAGAAAGCAATCCAATGTTTTTTGTTGCCTAGACTTTCCTGCAAATGACACTCAAAATGAAAATCAAATGTATGTATATAGCCCTTCTTACATCAGTTGCTATATCAAAGTGCTGTACAGAAACCCAGCCTAAAACCCCAAACAATGCAGGTGTAGAAGCACTCAAGTCTTGAGAAAGAAATACAGTCATATTTCAGTTAGCCATGACGGCCTTTATAATAGAACGCTTGTGACCACACACAAATATTGCACCCCCCAAAAATTATATTTTTTCTCTATTATAGTGGACACTATAGACATCAATCAAGTGCACATGTGCGCAAAAATAACATTCACTGAGTTTTACTCAGTTACTGTAAAGTTCAACACAACAAAAACAATGTCTTTGGGCTACACTGCATATTATACACTTTCTGCCTGTGGACATCTGTTCTACAATGTGCCAGCAAAAGTGAGAAAGAGGGAACGTGAGTGGTGTTCCTTTCACCTCTATAGTGGCATCCAGCTTAAGCCAGGCCCAGCTCCAGCTACACTTGATCCCTGACTCCACTTGTTCAACAAGCAACGCCTCATTTGCACCTAATTCTCTCATTCTGAAAATTAACCACATACTGTAGAGGGATAACATTAGTTAACAGATAGTGGTTAGTTCGTTAGCTAGTTAACATTTCACACAGATTGCCAGGGTCCATTAAGCAAGCAACCAACGTTTTATAATTGAACCACAAGGAGTCGTACACCAGTTAATACTACAAGTGAATTGTTAGGTTACTAATGCTAGCTCATTGATGTTGTAGGTTAGCTAGCTAACGGTTTAGCTGTCTTGACTTCATTAGCAAGCCAATTTCACACCATAACTCATTATTTGATCAGATGAGTTGGCTAATGTTGCTCAACATTTTTCTGGCTAGGTAACGGAGATTCGATCCAGCTAGCAGAATATTAACAATGCTAAGCTACTTGTTCCGCACACTTCTCCTCACCTCAAACTTGCCAAATGCCAGTTGTTTTTCGGGTTACAGCTCATGAAGTACACTTCATCCCCGTCTCCGTGGTCAGGCTTCTCACTAACTTTACTCGGTTTTGTCGTTCAGAGGATGTGCTGCTGTAACTGCTTTCTACTGCTATTCGGTCTTTCCAGAGCACGTGCTGATGCTGTAACCAGTGTTGCCAACACCTCAGTAAGGGGAAGTAGCTATTGCCTGTCCTAAAAGTTGCTAGAAGTCGCTAAATGCACGTCATCACCTAATTGTCCATGTGCATTTAATTGTGAATGGACGCTGTAGAGAGAATAACGTCGTGGGAAGACAAAAAGTGAGTTAAAAAAAACACCTAAATATTGTAGAACTCACAATGAACTTTCTTCTGTCGATTCTTGTTTTTTTTTATGTCACAATTCCAACCTCCTCCTTTATCCGGGCTTGGGACTGCAAAAGTGACCCAAAAGGAGCTCTGGCGGAGGTACTTAGTTTATTGGTTTTAACCCTTATGTCCACTTAGAATCCTAACAGTCAAGTAAACATGACATTTAATAACCATAACATTTTTTTGGTATACAATCTACTTTAACAATCTAAATAGAACAAAACGAGACCAATAGAAAAAAACTGCCAATGGCAAATGTCAGAAAGATGATGGTAACTAGTCTGGCCCCCTCCACACACACACAGGCTGTGCTGGCTCACAGAAAGAGTGGGGTCATCGTCATTTTGGTCAAGGCTCTCTAAGCAGGTTCCAGCAACTGAGGGAGCTGACTTAAATGAGTGAAGAGCTGATGTGCAAAAAACTGCAAAACATATTCAGGCAGCTGGTGCTCATAGCAAGCCTCACCAGAAAGCTTCAGTCCATATCGAATGTCCAGGATGGAGTTAAGGGTCTGCAAGGACTCCGATTTCTAAGTCTGCTTTACCACACTCATCTGGATGAATACTCTCACTTCAGCATTCGAGTGTGGCAAGGACAACACAGAACGCAGCAGAGTTCTTGAAACGGGTTGATATCAGCAGCATCCCTGAACTTCCAAATCTCACTCAGAAAGCCCAGTGTGTTTTGTCTCATTTCCATTTACTAAGATGGATGGCACCCATTGCTGGACAATCTTGTCTATCTCTGCAGGGGAATAGCCACAGAGCCTGGCTATTTCTTTCTATATTTCTTCCAGGGCTTATTGTGCTTTTAGAGTTTCCTCACATTGAAAACGGACATGTACTGCAACGCTTCGATGTTGAGGGTTAGACTTGCCAGACAAATCATTAGTGAGGAGAATGGTGAAGGCTACACCGCTTCCGGACATTGTTTTCATCTCAGGCGCAAGGTGGAGCTCAGCTGCCTTTGACTCAAAAAGGTAACCAGGTACGGTTTGGGACTGATGTATCCATCTATTGGCCCTTTGAGTAACAACATTTGCCAGTGGATTCAGCACCCTGCTGTCACAGACTGTGATCAGGCTAACCAGCTGTCAAGTAGCTTAAGAGGATCTACTTGCTCTCCCTCAAAAGCTTGATGGCCAACTGTAGCCTCACCAGCACTGACTTCAAAAGGAGGATCACTGTACATATAAACCTCAGCCATGTGGCAGTGTTCACTGGACTTGGTGACTGCGAAATGCAGCCTAAGCTCGTCCCACTGTTCCAAATGCGTGAAACCGGGGTTCAATGGAGAGCCAACGTGTGGCACACACCTTGGTTATCTGTAAAGGTTTTCCCCCAACAGTTGATGGTCTCATATATGGCCTTGTAGGCTCCTGCGCTTTGGAGACACTGATAACCAGTTATAAGTCTCTCGTACAAGTACTCACACTACGGGGATGGTGTCATTGGAAGCATGACTACGAGCAAGCTGCAGAGAGTAGCACACACAAACGAATAAGAACCAGATATTTGAGGCCATACTCCTCCTTCAGCACTTTATGGACCCCATTGTGAATCCCTGTCATAACAGAGGCATGTTCAGTCCTATCCCAGAAGTTTCTCTTTAAGACACACGTCGAGGAAAGCCACAACAGCGCAGGCTATAGATTTGGCATCTCCCTCCAACTCAACAAGCCCAGAAATGTTGATACAACTGTCTGCTTGGTGTCACTAAAGTAACCGTATCACAACCCCCAGGTACTTAGAAACACTTACATCCGTGACTCATGGAGGAGGCTGGTACACTGGTCATCCACAGGTCTGCGACAACTTTTCAGGAAGTATGGTGCTAGAACACCATTCACAAATCTTCTGTGCACTTTGAATGAGTAAACAGCAGTGGAGTCTGAGAAAGCAGCTTTGCATGCTGGATGACTAGTTTGCATCCTGTGATAATGGGCCTGTGTACGCCTATGGTAGTATTCCATTAAAATCTGCCATTTCCAGCTACATGAGTCTTTACAACAATGTCTACACTTTATTATGATCAATTTGATGTTTTTTTAATGGCAAAGTGTTTTTCCCAAAACAAGGACATTTCTAAGTAACTAAATTCTCACCGGTAGTGTATATATACAAACATACTGTTGACACGTAGGCTATTGCCTTGTGTGGTAGTTTGACACTATGTAAGTGTCAAACCAGCCAAAAAATAAACATATGTCACAAAAGGTCTATATATGTTATGAACATATTATTACAAGTTTATGTCAGCTGTTATGACATGGTTACGACCGTTGTAGTGGCGCTGGTGTCAAGTAAAGTGTTGAACAACTTGGAAACAAGGCTGCATGGGATTTCCCTTGTGCAACTCCTTGCAGCCAATGGCAATTTCCCACTTTAGGTATATGCCGGAGCCGCTGGTGGATTTGACAGTGCACCTGCGACACCACCAATACAACCACTAGCGGTGTCGGCTAGCGAAGATCTGATAGGATCCAGTCTTAAGGTTCTAAGGTATTATACAAATATGCAGCTGGGTGCTCTTTTTGTTGCAGCATGTGACAGTTTGAAAGGTATTGAGACAGGCCATATAGCCTCTCCAAACTATCCCCTTCACTGCACCAACAGTCATGTAGAGGGAGGGGTTGAGGGCATACATTAGCAAAATACCAAAAAACCTATGGATTCTCCAAACAAGATGAACGGATGTCTCTTATGCAAGAGCTAATGTCTCTTACCCAAAGTTCCAATTTCAACATTTCCAGGAAGGGAAACATACAGGAAGTGTCTTCATGAAATCCATTTTCCAAACAGGAAGAATAATGGTTGCTGTGGTGATTACTCTCAGCACGGCGGGCCGGGCCTTGTGTTGTCCTGCCATGTACCTCAGCAGCTGGCTCACTTTGGTCGTCGTCACGGCAACCACAGTGGACAGTTTGCAGCGTCCGTAGTGTAGATGGGGTTGACAACAAAGAGCGACTTGCTGGAGGATTGGTGGGGGAGATGCCCAGTCGCTTCAGAACATCCCCAGGTAGGCATCCTGATGTAGATGGGCTTGAAAGAAATTAATTAATTAATGGATGGATGAATGGCAGGATTAATTAAAAATAATGACATGCTTTGTGAAGGCTACATAATAATAAAGTGTTACCAATGAATGAGAGAAATAGAAGAAGGAAGAATACTTTAAGTCCCATACATAGGAACATTTGTTTGGCAAAAATCAGTGAGATCAAACAAACCTTGATCTGTGGAGAGACCCCCATGATCTTCTTGGGGATGTCCATGGACATGATGAGCCAAACCCAGAGGGTACGGGGGATACTCCGACTCGCCATCACTCATAAGGCAGGAAGAACTTTTTGTTGGGTTTCTCAGCACGGTCTGTGCCACCAGACTAACCGGTCATGTAGTTCTGTTTGTGGAGTGTCAGGGTTGACCAGCATGGAAGACAAGGTTCTGGACGTTGAGGAACACGTCTGAGTCAATCTTCATGGCGTAAGGAGCCTCGGGGCACCGCGGAGCGAGCCACTCGAGGATCACCATGGTCTTGATGGTCAGGTTTATGGTAGGTGTTACTTGAAGTCGCTCTGGAGGGTCATGGTGCGCCGGCTCTCCTGTTCACCTTCGAATCAGATCAGAATCAACTAAAATCAAACTATTTAAATATTACAAGCCCAACACACTTAAAAAAAACACCCACAAAAAGCTAAAACATTCCAAGACCAACCTTCTCCTGCAGCTCCTGGGCACTGATCCTCCGGAAGTCCTAGCATGAATAGTCTGTCTTTCTTCCCCTGCACCAGGGTCTCATTACCCCACGTCCTGCGGATGGCGTCCGGCGGCCAGGTTACCTACGAAATGTACATGTTAAAAACGTGTTGGAAATAAATATTAACATATATCACAGTTTTACTGTAACAATTTCTTCCAGTCGGCTTTCACAAACACCTGAAGAAAAAAAAAGCAAGTTTGGATTGTATTTTTAGTTCTAATACATTTAAAATGTATTGGAAACAGGTTATTCAAGTCACTTCACATGCCATGTTGGAATTGCAAACAAATGTGTTAATCTTGTGTGATTCCAGTAGGGTTACCAGGGCCACGGGGGCCATCAGCAACGAGAACGGGGCCTGATTCGCGTCCGACACTTCTCCGGCTCATCATTCGAATTTGTACCCCCGCGGGTATGCCACGTGGTACCGCCGGGATCCTCCCATTGGACACCATGTCCGATTGGTCAAGACACGCGTGTTCACCTGATCATCATCAGGAGTCTTCCAGTGAAATTCACCGAGTGGGCGCTGTGGGTTTTCACAATTCAAGAGCGAAGGTGGTGTAGGTCAACAGCCACTGCCACCAGAATGAATAGAAAACAGGGTCTGTATACAGCCTTCTGGAAAGGGCTGTACAGGATTTGCATCAGAGCTGGTTAATGAAGAGAGAAAGGATAGAAAGAGTGAGAGGGTCAATGGTTCGTTAGGTCAATGGTTCTTGCCACACTTTGTACAGAAGGACCATTTGAATGTATAAACATTTCTTTGAAATCACCCCTTAACAAGCAAACAAGAAATATAAGTTCATGAATATATTGTTAGATAATATTAATATTTTTAATTGATCTCAATATCTATACCTCTATAAGACCAAGTGATATGTGCATGTCTGCAGTTATTATCATGAACAAAAATATAGCCTGCCTAAAAGAGAGGTGCATGTGTTATGTGCAGTTGAACAGCGTGAAATCAAAGTGTTGAGTTTTCACAGTAGCTATCTCTGGTGAACATACAGTAATTTATAGATGTTCACTGGTGTATGATCAGACAGATTGATAAACTATAAAAAGAAAAGAAAAAATTAGAGATAACATGACGCTGCTGCAACAGTGCCGTTTTCAGAACTGAGAACTTTTTTTTCGAGTTCCCGTTGTTTTGAACGCAGCATCTGTTGCGCAGCCGTCATGTTATCAGGTGTCTTGAACGCACCAAAGAGTAGGCTATATTGCATTACCACGGTTTGGCTTTTGGCCCTTTTCATGGGGTGTTACGAAGACAATTGCGTCTGTGTACTGGTGTGTATTAGACTCAATAACTATTCCTTGGCTGTTGACATATCACATAATTCCAATCGTATAAAGGACAGACAAGTGTTAGAAGTCCAGGAGTGGGCAACTCCAAGTCCTCGGGCCCTGATTGGTGTCACACTTTTTCTCCATCCCTAGCAAACCACAGCTGATTAATCAAATTGCATTCTAAACTGTGATCATGATTAGGTGATTATTGAGGTCAGGTGTGTTAGCTGGGGCAAAAGGTGCACCCATCAGGCCCTCTAGGACTGGAATTGCCCGACCCCTAGACTTTGGATATCCAACACCGCTCTATTTACTAGGTGGCTGGCTGTTGTTACACCCCAGCACTAAAAACACCTGTCATCATTGTGTCTTCAGGCGTTTATTTGAGTAAGGCTGTTAGCGCTGGACTGGCATAGGCTGGAACTAAAGTTCGCGCAAATTCCAGTAACATACTCTGAGAACCAGGAAATAATTTTATGCGTTCAGTGTAATCGTAATCCTTTATGACTGGATGCGATAGCGTGAATATACCTAATACACCACATCACAATAATGTCTACAAACAAATCCAGCTTTAATTGACACATACCTCATGCTGTCTTTTGGTAAATCGGTTCATGACTCAACGGCCTTGGGACACGATTGACGTCTCTTCCTCCTTCCTCAATGTATGTTGAGGACGGTGATATGAGCCAAAGAATTGCCGACACAGGTAGAGGAGGAGCCACTGTAGGTTTGGTTGCCTTTTGTTTTTTATTCTCGCAGCCCCTCCCACACACCGCCACTCAGCTAGCAGCGTTACATTGGCTCCAGGTCAGGAGAGGCCACAACCGACAGATATAAATGTATTGTATATGAGCTGAAAAGATTGCCCTGACTGAAAAAGTTAGACTGTTCTACGTCAATATTGCATTTTAACATTCTATAAAGTTCCAGAAAGAAATGTATTGTACAGTTGAAGTCAGAAGTTTAAATCACTTAGCCAAATAACATTTAAACTCTCGTTTTCACATTCCTGAATGTAACTTCTTTAAAAAATCGCTGTCTTAGCTCAGTTAGGATCACCACTTTATTTTAAGAATGTGAAAATGTCAGAATAATAGTAGAGAGAATGATTTATTTCAGCTTTTATTTCTTTCATCACATTCCCAGTGGGTCAGAAGTTTACATACACCCAATTAGTATTTGGTGCATTTGTTTGAATTGTTTAACTTGTGTCAAAACATTTGGGTAGGCGCGTTCACATAGCTCCCAAA
>NW_019950237.1:0-8730 GCF_002910315.2 Salvelinus sp. IW2-2015 | reverse complement strand
GATGACCAAAGTGATAAAGATGAAACACTCCTAGATTCAAAACCAGTGTGGGTTAAGGATCAGAGATGCCAAAGTGATAAAGGATGAAACAACTCCAATATCAAAATGAACAGTGGTGGGTTAGGATCATAGA
Source organism: Salvelinus sp. IW2-2015 (assembly GCF_002910315.2). NCBI lineage: Eukaryota > Metazoa > Chordata > Actinopteri > Salmoniformes > Salmonidae > Salvelinus > Salvelinus sp. IW2-2015. Next base: position 8,597 of record NW_019950237.1, on the reverse strand, counting down.
TGACCCAAAGGGATAAAGGATGAAACAACTGCTAGATCAAATGAACGGTGTAGTAAGGATCAGAGATGACCAAGTGATAAAGGATGAAACAACTCCTAGATCAAATGAACAGTGTAGTATACGGAATCGGAGATGACCAACAAGTGATAAATATGGAAGTTGTTTATTTCTCTAAAAGAAATGTTGCTTTAAAGTCATTGTCAAAAACAGATATTTTTGCTTTCACCATATTTGTCTTTTTGTTCATAACAATTGTCAACATATGGTTTTGGTCCAAAAGTGTATTATATGAGTTATTGCATTGCCACACACGTCGATACAATATGTCCACATGTCAAATGTAACTAGCGCCTCTCAGGAGACATGGAGCATACCGGGGAAACACATTTAGAATATGGAGTGGACAGCGACTTTAATGATCTTGTGATCCTTATGAACTGGGATCCATTTTCCATTAGTGGCCTCAACATTCCTTTTCTGTCGGTTTAGATCTCTGCCCCACACACTGTTGAATGTGTCTCTTTCACGTATAGTACATAAAGAAACAAAAAAAAACAGAATATGTAGGTCCAAGTTTATATCTCCAAATGTATTAAACCACATTGGGGCAGCAGGTAGCCTAGTGGTTAGAGCATATGGGCAGTAACCGAAAAGGTTGTTTAGATCGAATCCCCGAGCTGACAAGGGGAAAAACTGGGTCGTTCGGTTCTGCTCCTGAACAACCCACTGTTCCTAGGCCGTCATTGTAAATATGAATTTGCTCTTAAGTGACTTGCCTAGTTAAATAAAGGTTAAAAAAACAAGCTCTTATTTAATGTGAAAAAATTATCACTCTGCTCTGAAAACTCATCAAACTATTCCTTGATATTTGCCTTTTAGAAATAATCTGAATATCAAACTCACAAAAAATGCTAGTTATGCAAATACACACTTACCATAAGATGTGCTAATGGGGATGGTAGCCGTTCTGAAGAACCAGAAAGAATAAATTATCAAGGTGATAATATAGCCTCCATGCAGAATGGCTGGGCTTATCACCACCTTAGTGCACCACTATGATGCCGCCAATACAGGGCGGCTTGACAACGGGAGGGCAACAAAAAAACATCTAAGGACGCACTTAGCTGTTCTACAAGTGGTCTGAGGTAGACGTTAGATTACGAGTGTTTTCAAGTGCAACGTTACGAAGGTTCTAACGATTAACTTAACCTTAAGATACTTTTGGGAAGCTCCGGGCCCAGAATATTCTCTTAAATCGTCTTTAGGGTCGGTGTCCCTTCCGCGTGAAGGTTGAGTTAACTTAGGCTAATGCGATTAGCATGAGGTTGTAAGTAACAAGAACATTTCCCAGGACATAGATATATCGGATATTGGCAGAAAGCTTAAATTATTTTTAATCTAACTGCACTGTCCAATTTACAGTAGCTATTTGAACATGAAAAGTTATTAATAAACAAATTAGGCACATTTGGGCAGTCTTGATATAACATTTTTAACATAAATGCAATTGTTCATTGGATCAGTCTAAAACTCTAAAACAAAAGAAATACAAAAGAATGGTTGGTTTTTTCATTGTATTATCTTTTACCAGATCTATTGTGTTATATTCTCCTACATTCTTTTCACATTTCCACACACTTCAAAGTGTTTCCTTTCACATGGTACCAATGGTATGCATATCCTTGTTTCAGGGCCTGAGTTACAGGCAGTTAGATTTGGGATGTCATTTTAGGCGAAAATTGCAAAAAAGGGGCGTATCCTTAGGACCTTACACAGTGGCATGTATGGCCTTAGAGATACGGACCAAAAACTACTTAATTGCTGTGTCTCAGGAGGATATTATAGCATTTAAAACAGTATTCAAAAGTTGTAATATAGACGACAGAAAGACTGTCAGAAGTGGTACGTCCCAAATGGCACCCTGTTCCCTGTGGGCCCTGGTCAAAAGTAGTGCACTAAATAGGGAATAGGGTGTAATTTGGAAGCAATCAGGGTTTTCTCCTGGGTACTTAATGTAAACAACATGAAGCCCCCCTGGAGGCCGTATGGCGTCAGCATGCTTCAGGTCGACTTGGCCAACTGAACGAGTGTACTTGCGTACTTCCTTAAAAGACCTTCCCTTGACAAACAAGAAAAAAGCAGCAATAGTACTGTTTGTCCATTTTGAGACGCCATAGCCAGTATATGCTTCCTCCAAATAACTCAAGAATTCTGTCATTAATTTAGTTGATGTTTTTTGCCTAGGATCTCGTCAGGCAATTTTACAATCTCAGCTAAAATGTTTTGGTTGCAAATTTTCTCAATTAAAAAAATGTTACATGCAAAACGGAGTGTTCATCTCCTTGTTGGACATGACAACAAAGACTTTATTGAGGAATCCCTGCTGTGACCAATCATTGAAGGGTCGTAGACTTCGGTTACCACTTTGGCTTGCCTCAAAAAGGCCATAGTAGTTTCTGCACTGAACAAGCCGAACAAGAATAATGAATCCAAAACGAACAAATACGTCAAGAAAATGTTAATCATAATATATGCAACGAACTCTTCACAACTGTTTCGGCTGGGCGAAGGATGTGGATGCATTTAGTTGGGGCCAGCTGGCTATTAGCAGTGCCTGAGAGCCCTCGAGAGCCAACGAGGCGGCTGGATGGCCTGTGGTGTTCCCTCCAGGCTCACAGGGCTGGCCTTCAAGGACCTGAGCCTCAGCTACACCAAACCAAAACATTGGAGTTCCACACGGGAGCAATCCCATCCACCCAGCCCATTCACCAGCGCCCAGCCACCCGCCCATCCACCCCCACCCCATTCCACCAGCCCTAGCCATCCAGCCCCCATCCACCAGGCCTAGTTTCATCCAGCCCCATCCACCCACGCACAGCATTCACCAGGCCCTAGCCACCAGCCCCCATCCACCCAGCCCCATCACCAGGCCCTAGTCATCCAGCCCAATCCCCCCAGCCCACCATCCACCAAGGCCCTAGCCACCTCTAGCCCCCATCCACCCAGCCCCATCCACCCCAGCCCCATTCCACCCAGCCCCATCCACCCAGCCCCCATTCACAGCCCCGACTCCACCGGCCCTAGCACCTAGCCCCATCCCACCCATGCCCCATTCCAAGCCCCATCCACCAGGGCCCTACCACCTAACCCCATCCACCCAGGCCCCATCACACAGGGCCGAGCCCACCCCAGCCCGTGCCAACCCAGCTCGTCACCAGACGGAAGCAGAGGTCTGTTCAACTAACAGCCATCAGAGATTAGCTCTGCATAGTCCTAGTCCCAGCCGATCCAGGCCCACGCCACACCAGCCCCATCTACCTAGCCCCAGTCACCCAGCCCAAGCCCACCCAAGCCCCATATACCCTAAGCCCCAGGCCACCTAGCGCCAGGCCCCCCGCCTTCATATACCTTAGCCCCAGTCACCCAGCTCAGTCACCCAGCAACCATGTACCTAGCCCCAGTTTCACTAAGCCCCGGTCAACCAGCCCCCCAGGCCCCATTACCTAGCCCCAGGCCCCCGGGCACAGACACTAGCCCTCCAATCACCTAGCCCCATTTCCTAGCCCCAGTCAACCAGGCCCCAAGCCCACCATCCCCATTTAACCTAGCCCCAGCCACCCAGCCCCAGCCATAGCCCCAGTCACCCAGCCACTACTACCTAAGCCCCAAGCACCTTAGCCCCAGTCACCCAGCCTCATATACCCCAGCCCCCAGTCACCCAGGCCCAGTCACCCAGGCAAACATGTACCTAGCCCAGTAACCCACCCCATTTACTAGCCCAGTAAACCAGCCCCATTTTAACTTAGCCCCAGGTTCCACCTACGCCGGCCCCGGCACAGCACCAGCCCCATTTAACCTAGCCCAGTTACACCCCAGGGCCCCATTTACTGCCCCCAGTCCAAACCCAGCCCATTACCTAGCCCCCGGGCCAGTCCCAGCCCCAGCCACCTAGCGCCCAGTTCAAACCCAGGCCTTCATATAACCTAGGGACCCAAGTCCACCCAGCCCCCAAAGCCATCCTAGCCCCAGCCATTCTAAGCCCCATCTACCCAGGCCCCAGGCCACCCAAAGTCATATACCTAAGCCTTCATATACCTAAGCCCCAAGCCACCCCAGCCTCCATATAACCTAGCCCTTGATATTACCTAGCCCCAGCCCAACCCAGCCTCATTAACCTAGCCCCAGGTTCACCCCAGCCTCATATACCTAGGGGCCTCATATTTACCTAGCCCCCAGCCACCCGGAGCCTCATATACCTAGCCTCATAATACCTGCCCAGCCACCCCCAGCCTCATATACTTAGCCCCCAGTCCACCCAGCTCTCATATTACCTAGCCTTCAGCCAAACCGGCCTCATATACCTAGCCCCAGTTCCACCTTAGCCCCAGTCACCCCAGGCCCCATTTGGCCTACAGCCCCATTTACCTTGGCCCCAGTCCACCCAGGCCCCAGCCCCATCTAGGCCCCAGTTCCAACCCCGGCTCATATACCTGGGCCTCAGCCACCCGGCCTTCATATACCTAGGACCCAGTCAACCTAGCCCCAGCACCCAGCCCCAGGCCCACCTAGCCCAGGTCCACCTAGCCCCATCACCCAGCCCACTACCAGCCCAGGCCAACTAAGCTCCCATCAGCTGGGATGAGTATGCCACTGCCACCCATGACCTAAAGCATTTAATAGAAGTAAATAGCGCATTACAACACACCAAAGACAGATGACAGCATAATACATGGTAATCTTTGGATAATGAAGGACCATGGCTACGGTTGTAAATAATTCCACCTCCCCTGGGGAAGAACCGTCGCAATTACCCCTGTCCAACTGCCAACTGACTGTGTACGATGTTTTGTGTGGTCTCTTGTCCCAAATTGGCTTCTTATATTCTCTACATAGTGCAAAACACTTTCTGACCACAAGCCTATAGGTGCCCATTATGGGAGACAGACTGGTAAGAAAAGGACGACTGGCGATGAATCCTTCTCTTTAACATCATCAATGATTTAATAAAGAGAAAATAAGAATTGGATTTATTAGCCCTGGGAGATTCTGATTTTCTGACATGGCGTGCCCAGAAAATCGACCATGTTGAACAGTTTCTTTTCTCTCTCACTCTTCCCTTTTCTGTTCCGTTTACAATGTTGGCTTCCGCTAAGATCAGAGAGAGGAGAGGGGAAGCACATGACCCCAGGGCTTTCATTGAGAAAGAAAGGGGGGAAATGTAGAGAGAGGTAGGAAAGAGGAGTTAATGGTAGAGAGAGAAAGAGAGGAGTGAATGGTTAGGAGAAAGGACAGGCGGTGAATATGGTAGAAGAAGAAGGTAATAGGCTAGAGAAGCAGGTGAATAGGTAGAGAAAGACAGCGGTGAATAGGTAGAGAAGACAGGGTGAATAGGTAGAGAAAGACAGGGTGAAGAGTAGAGGTAGAGGAAACGGACAGAGGTGCAATAGGCAGATGGGAGAAGGAAGGAAGACAGGCCGTGATATAGGGTAGGAGGGTTCTCAACTTAGGAGAAAGGAGACACGATACGATTACCGTCACAGCCTGCGTGGAGCAAACTGGGGAACGGCTAGGAGAAAGACAGGGATGTAATAGGTAGAAAGAGTGGTAGAAAGAAAGAACAGAGGTGAAATAGGATTAGAACGGGAAGACAAGGTTGGGAATAGGGTAGAGAATAAAACTAGGTTGAATAGGTTATAATTTAGAAGGATTAGAAGTAGGGGGGGGCGGAGGGGAGAAAAAGACAGGGGTGAAATAGGTGAGTAGGGGGGAGAAAAGGACAAGGGTGAATAGCATTAGGTAGAGAAGAAAAGACAGGGTGAATAGGTTAGAGGGGGAAGAGACAGGAGTGATTAAGGTAGATTTGGAAGAACAGGTGAAACTAGTACGAGGATGTAGAGAAAAAAGGGACAGGTGTGGGAATAGGTAGAGAGGTACGAAAGGAAGAAAGGGGGTAGAGGGGGAATGGGGGGGGGGAAAAAAAGACAGGGTTTGGAACATAAAGGGTATTACGGAAAACAGAGGTTTCTTAGAGAAAGGACAGGCTGAATAGTCTAGAAATACTAGAGAGGTCTTGAGAGGAGTAGAGAAAGCTTAGAGAGGGAAAGGGGATAAAGGGAGGGGGAGGGGGGGGGGGGGGGGGGGATAAGAGGAAGGAAAACAGGGGGGGGGGGGGGGAAGGTGGGGGGGGGGGGGGGGGCGGAGGGAGGAATAGGGAGGGGGGGGGAAGGGGGGCGGGGGGCGGAGGGGGGGGCGGGGAGGGTGGGGGGGGAAGGGGCAGGAGGGGGGGGAGGGGGGAAAAAAGAGGTCGAAAAACAGACAAGGAGGGGAGGGAGGGGGGGAAAGAAAAAAAAGAACAGGAATTGTGAATAGTAGAGATGGAGCTCAAGAATGAAGAGGGAAGGTCTATCATTTAAGATTGGGGAAGGGAGACAAAGGAGGAGAGAGAAAGAGAGAGCATCCTCTTGATGAGAGTGAGCGGAAGGAGGGGGGGGGGTGGGGATGAAGGGAGAACAGGGGTGCGGGAAACAGATAGGGTGCAGAAGGTAGAAATGTGCGAAGAGACAGAAGAAAGGACTAGGTGAATTTAGTCGTAATGAGAGGATAGAAGGGAATAAGAAGAAAAATCCGCTTACCATCAAATTCCATCCATTAGTTTTACATTCTTTTGTAAGTTGTATACCTATGAAACATGTTCTCTCCTGTTAGTGTGGCGGTATGAGGTTCTGACTGGTCTCACATTTTGCAAACCAAGCCTGGGTGGCTATTGCTGGTTTCTCGTCTGAGAATGTGCTAAATCATATCACATCTAGGAGAGCAAAGCACCCCACGCAAGACACATAGACAGACTCTGCCCAAGCAAAACATGTTGCAGCAATACCGCCCCAAACTCACCTGCAGAGACCTCACTTTGCGTTGAGTTGGTTTTGGGTTTAAAGGACAGCGATCAAAACCCCGAAACTCCAAATCTGATCTCCCCTATGCACACATAGCCTCGTTATCCTTTATGCATGGCGTAACAATGGTAAGAAGAATGGGACCGTCGCACAGGGTCCATTTAATCGAACAATATCAATATGTTATGAAATATTCAATATATTGGTTGGGCCCCCACTAATATAAATCATACAATCCCAAGAGGGTGAGTAACCATAACACCGGCCATGAAAAGCACTTATTTCCATGTGGTGTTACTCGTTGAACGTGGATTTTTTTTTTAAAAAGTCATATTTATTACATGACATATATTACAATTGCCTTTTAGCAGATAGTGCGTAGGTGACTGAAGCCCCCAGAAATCTGCTTTTAGTAAAGGCAAGAGGGGTAGGAGATAATGGGAGAGTTAGGGATCCGGGCACAAGAGCCTCTGGGGAACCACCTGTCTTTATAAACTGGAACTGGACTCTTAGGTGTGGCCAGTGAGGCCGGACGTTTTTCAAGTTCTATCCGTGTATGCTTATTTCATATTATGTATTGTCTTTGGGTTTTGTATCACAACACTTGGGGACAATCCACATCTGTCTTACTGGTGTGTTATTCAAGTCATCACATTCTTCATTAACATGTTCTAACTTTATGCTACATTCCTTGTTTCTCTGTGTGTGGTCACCATCACATTCAAACATTTACATAGTCAACATTCATGTTCCTACAATTTCCGTGCCTTCGGGTGTTTCATACTGCTGTTGTGGTCAAGCCAATCACGAATAAACATTTACATAAGTCTAAACATTTATCTGCTACCATCCTGTTTTTTCTCTGTGTGGTCTCAGTTCTATCACAATCAACATTTACCATATCTTAAACCATTAATTTGCTACATCCTGTATTCTTGTGTCGCATACTGCTCGGCCATCACATAACATTTACAAGTCTTAACAATGCAACATCCGTGTTCATCCTGTGTGTTCAACCATTTCCACATCAACAATATTCATAGCTCTAAAACATTATGCATAATTCCTGCTTTCTTCGTTGGTCAAAAGCCCGATCACATTCAACATTTACATAAATCTAACCAACATAGATGGCTACAATCCTTGTTTTCTCTGTGCTGTGCTCAAGCCATTCACATCAACCATTTACATATTAGTTCTAACATTGATGCTAACAGTCCTGTTTCTCTGTCTTGTCAAAATAGTTCAGCCATTCCATCAACATTTACATAGTCTAACTTATGCTACATCCTGTTTCTCTCTGTATCTGTGTCTCAAGCCAATTACATTAACAATTTAACATTAGTCTAACATTTATTGCTACCATCCCTGATTTCCTCTAGTGTGTTCAAGGTATCACAATTAACATTTACATCGGTCAAACATTATGCTTACATCCGTTTCTTCCTGTATTGTGTCAGCCTCACAATTAAACATTTACAATAGTCTAACATTTGGCTACCATCTGTTTCTCTGTGTCGTTCAGTCTATCAACATTAACATTACATAGTTCTAAAAATATGCTACATCCTGTTTCTCTGTGTGTCAGCCATTCACATTCACCATTTACATAATTCTAACATTTATGCTTAACAATTCCTGTTCTTCTGTATGTGTCAGTTATTCACATAACATTTACGTGTACCCATAGTCTAACAATATGCT
>NW_019950236.1:0-8736 GCF_002910315.2 Salvelinus sp. IW2-2015 | reverse complement strand
AGAGAGGTGAGAAGAGAGAGAGGTAGGTAGAGGTGAAAGGGTGAACTACATGACCATAGAGAGTGTAGGTTAAAGGGGGTGGGTTTATTACAGTAACACAGTTTGTTTTCTCCATTGAAGGTTGCTGTGGAGCTCACCATCCAGGCCAGAGCTTTTATTTTCTCTCACTCCTCTAGCTGTGTGTCAACACGCTTTACTAGATCCACTTACCCACAATTACTGTTAATCTAGTTATTCCTGTGTTTGTTGTGGGTGTGTGCATGTGTGTGTTGTGTCTTTGTGCCTTAGTGTGTTCCCTTCAACCTGGGGGTGAAAGGGTTCGTTTGGGAATGAGCTTCTTAGCTATGTCCTTAGACACACACACAGAGCCAACGAGCGGAGGAGGAGTGTGGCGTGGGGTCGAGGGATGAATGAAGGACGGACAGAATAGCTCTGTGTGTTTACTTTGCTCTGCCCTCGCCTATTCAGCCTGGACATCTGATGAGACAGGGGCGATGGGACCGCCATTATAATCTAGAGACAAGAGAGAGAGAGAAGAGAGAGAGAGAGAGAGAGAGAGAGAGAGAGGAGAGAGAGAGAGAGAAGAGAGGAGAGAGAGAGCACAGAAGAATACCAGACAGCAACCTGGAACCAAAATCCAAACAACTCTTAGATAACTTTCGGGATAGCACATTCACTCACAGTAAAGAAGGCATCAATCTAGCAGTACAAAACCTCAACTATATATTTAGGCAATTGGCAAAAGAAGCACAATTGAAATTGATAAAAACAAAACAAAAAAGATCACAGATGACAACTGGTTGATTGCAGATTGTAAATTATAAGGAAAAAACTTAGAACACTATCCAACCAAAAGCACAGACCCAAATAATGGTGAATTACGCTTTCATTACTGTGAGACTTTAAAACTCTATAAACGTACACTCAGAACCAAAAAAGCACAGTACAACACAGCAGCTGACACTAATTGAGGAGTCCATAAACACAAACAACAACTTCTGTCAAAATTGGAAAAAACTAAAAAAGTCTAAACAGAGAGGAATTAGCGATACAAAATGGTGAATATGGACAACCCATTTTTAAAACACTCTACAACACTGTTCAAATTGACACAACGCAGAACAACGCCAAATTCATGAGAAGTTGAATGGTTAGAAAAGCTATAAAGGACAATCAAAATCCATTGGACTCCCCAATTACTGACCAGGAGCTCTATAAGAAACTTCAGGCTCTCAAATTTAAAAAAGCATGCGGACCTGATGGCATCCTAAATGAGATGCTCAAACTCACTAGTGCAAAATTTCAATTGGCTATATTAAACTGTTTAATTTGATCCTGAGTGTATGTCATTTCCCTGACATCTGGAATCAAGGACTCATAACCCCAATCTTAAAACGGAGACAAATTTGACCCTAACAATTACAGAGGCATTTGTGTGAACAGTAACCTGGGAAGGTTTTCTGTAGTATTATAAATGTAAGAGTTCTAAACTTCCTTAATAAGCACAATGTCTTGAGTAAAAGCCAAATTGGATTTATACCAAAACATCGCACAACTGATCATATTTACACCCTACACACCCTGATAGATAAACATGTCCACCAAAATATACGCTTGCTTTATCGACTTCCAAAAGCATTTGATTCTATTTGGCATACAGGACTGTTCTACAAAGTTATTGAAAGTGGTGTAGGGGGTAAAACATATGACATAATTAAATCAATGTATACTGGCAATACGTGCAGCATTAAAATTGGCAAGAAAAGAACAGAATTCTTTAACCAGCGGCGGTGCCTTCGTTATGGTTGTAATCTGAGCCCTGCACTCTTCAATATTTACATCAACGAATTGGCCACTATTCTAGAAAAATCCACAGCCCCTGGTGTTAGTCTCCACAATTCAGAGGTTAAATGCCTACTCTTCGCGGATGACCTATGCCTGCTGTCACCCACAGCACATGGCCTACAGCAGAGCCTGGACCTGCTAGAGCAGTACTGCCAGATCTGGGCCCTGGCAGTAAACCCCCAAAATACTAAAATCATGATTTTCCAGAGAAGATCCAGATCTCAGGGAATTAGACCAAAGTTCTCAATTGGTACAAAATACATAGAGTACTGCACACAYTACAATTACTTAGGTTTAAAAATAAGCTCAACTGGACACCTCAATGAGGCAGTGAATGAACTGAGAGAGAAAGCACGCACGGCATTCTACGCCATTAAAAAGCAAATTCAAATTGAAATACCTATTAAAATTTGGCTAAAACTAATTGAATATGTCATTGAACCAATTGCACTTTATGGCAGTGAGGTGTGGGGTCCACTTGCAAAACAAGATTTCATAAAATGGGACAAACACCCCATTGAAAACCTGCATGCAGAGTTCTGTAAGATTATCCTACATGTCCAGAGGAAAACTACAAACAATGCATGCAGGGCAGAATTAGGCAAATATCCACTAATAATAAAAACTCAAAAAAGAGCAATTAAGTTTTGGAAACATCTAATACTAATCTAATACTGCACTTCACAAAATAGATGGCAGCATGAGGTTGGAAAATGATGTGGATATATTGAAGCAAGACATCAGTCAGGAAGTTAAAGCTTGGTCGCAAATGGGTCTTCCAAATGGACAATGACCCCAAGCATACTTCCAAAGTTGTGGCAAAATGGCTTAAGGACAACAAAGGTCTAGTTCCCAGGACCACAAATACAAACTCCATCTAGACACCGTTGCCCTAGAGCACACAAAAACTATACATATCTCGGCCTAAACATCAGTGCTACAGGTAACGTCCACAAAGCTATGAACGATCTAAGATACGAGGCAAGAAGGGCCTTCTATGCCATCAAAAATAACATAAAATTTGACATACCAATTAGGATCTGGCAAAAAATACTTTAATCAGTTATAGAACCCATTGCCCTTTATGGTTGTGAGGTCTCGGGTCCGCTGATTCCCAAACCTTTCATCACCTACAGAGAGATGAACCTGGAGAAGAGTCCTCTAAGCAAGCTGGTCCTAGGGCTCTGTTCACAAACACAAACAGACACCACACAGCCCCAGGACAGCAACACAAATAGACCTAACCAAATCATGAGAAAACAAAAAGACAATTACTTGACACATTGGAAAGAATTAACAAAAAAACTGAGCAAAATAGAATGCTATTTGACCCTAAACAGAGAGTACGCAATGGCAGAATACCTGACCATTGTGACTGACTCAAAATTAAGGAAAGCTTTGACTACGTACAGACTCAGTGAGCATAGCCTTGCTATTGAGAAATGCCGCCGTGGGCAGACCTGGCTTTCAAGAGAAGGCAGGCTATGTGCACACTGCCCACAAAATGAGATTGAAACTGAGCTGCACTTCCTAACCTCCTGCCAAATGTATGACCATATTAGAGACACATATTTCCCTCAGATTACACAGAACCACAAAGAATTTGAAAACAAATCCAATTTGGATAAACTCCCATATCTGTTGGGTGAAATACCACAGTGTGGAATCACAGCAGCAAGATTTGTGACCTGTTGCCACAAGAAAAGGTCAACCAGTGAAGAACAAACACCATTGTAAATACAACCCATGTTAATTTACTTTCCCTTTTGTACTTTACCTATTTGCACATAGTTACAACACTGTATATAGACATAATATGACATTTGAAATGTCTATTAATATATTATTTTGGAACTTGTGAATGTAATATTTACTGTTAACTAACTTTAATTATTTATTTCACTTTTGTTTCTCCATTTCACTTGCATTGGCCATGTAAACATATGATTCCCAGCCAATAAAGCCATTGAATTGAATTGAGAGGGGTAGCTAGGAGGTGAGAGTTTTCAACCTGCCTTGCTGAAAGCAAATGAAAGAGGTCTTGTGTCAACATTCTGACGGCAATGACCCACAATGCACCCTGTTCTACACACACTCTTGACTTAGATCTCAGGTGATGCCAATGCATGTGTAGAGTGGTGTTACTGCATGGTTAGAGTGGTGTCACTGCATGGTTAGAGTTGATCACTGCATGGTTAGAGTGTGTCACTGCATGGTTAGAGTGGTATCACTGCATGGTTAGAGTGGTGTCACTGCATGGTTAGGGTGATGTCACTGCATGGTTAGAGTGGTATCACTGCATGTTTAGAGTGGTATCACTGCATGGTTAGAGTGGTATCACTGCATGGTTAGAGTGGTGTCACTGCATGGATACGGTGATGTCACTGCATGGTTACGGTGATGTCACTGCATGGTTTCCGTGGTGTCACTGCATGGTTGAGTGGTGTCACTGCATGGTTACAGTGATGTCACTGCATGGTTTCCGTGGTGTCACTGCATGGTTACGGTGATGTCACTGCATGGTTAGAGTGGTGTCACTGCATGGTTGGGTGATGTCACTGCATATTTCGTTCTCACTAGTTCACATCTGCACTACAGTTGAAGTCGGAAGTTTACATACACCTTAGCCAAATACATTTAAACTCAGTTTTTCACAATTCCTGACATTTAATCCTAGCAAAAAATCCCTGTCTTAGATCAGTTAGGATCACCACTTGATTTTAAGAATGTGAAAAATAATAATAGAAGAGAGAATTATTATTTCAGCTTTTATTTCTTTCATCACATTCCCAGTAGGTCAGAAGTTTACATACACTCAATTAGTATTTGGTAGCATTGCTTGTAAATTGTTTAACTTGAGTCAAACATTTTGGGTAGCTTCCACAAGCTTCCCACAATAAGTTGGGTGAATTTTGGCCCATTCCTCCTGACAGAGCTGGTGTAACTGAGTCAGGTTTGTAGGCCTCCTTGCTCCACACGCGTTTTCAGTTCTGCCACAAATTTTCTTTAGGATTGAGGAAGTATGTTTGGGGTCATATCCATTTTGAAGACCCATTTGTGACCGAGCTTTAACTCCTGACTGATGTCTTGCTTCAATATATCCACATAATTGTCCAACTCATGCTGCCATCTATTTTGTGAAGTGACCAGTCCCTCCTGCAGCAAAGCACCCCACAACATGATGCTGCCACCCCGTGCTTCACGGTTGGGATGGTGTTCTTCGGCTTGCAAGCACCCCCTTTTTCCTTCAAACATAACGATGGTCATTATGGCCAAACAGTTATATTTTTGTTTCATCAGACCAGAGGACATTTCTCCAAAGTATGATCTTTGTCCCCTGTGCAGTTGCAAACCGTAGTCTGGCTTTTATATGGCGGTTTAGGAACAGTGACTTCTTCCTTGCTGAGCGGCCTTTCAGGTTATGTCGATATAGGACTCGTTTTACTGTGGATATAGTAACTTCTGTACCTGTTTCCTCCAGCATCTGCACAAGGTCCTTTGCTGTTGTTCTGGGATTGATTTGCACTTTTCGCACCAAAGTATGTTCATCTCTAGGAGACAGAACGCGTCTCCTTCCTGAGCGGTATGACGGCTGCGTGGTCCCATGGTGTTTATACTTGCGTACTATTGTTTTTACAGATGAACGTGGTACCTTCAGGCGTTTGGAAATTGCTTCCAAGGATGAACCAGACTTGTGGAGGTCTACAATTTGGCTGATGGAGGTCTTGGCTGATTTCTGTGGAGGTCTTGGCTGATTTCTTTTGATTTTCCCATAACGTCAAGCAAAGAGGCACTGAGTTTGAAGTAGGCCTTGAAATACATCCACAGGTACACCTCCAATTGACTCAAATGATGTAAATTAGCCTATCAGAAGCTTCTAAAGTCATGACATCATTTTCTGGAAGTTTCCAAGCTGTTAAAGGCACAGTCAACTTAGTGTACGTAAACTTCTGACCCACTGGAATTGTGATACAGTGAATTATAAGTGAAATAATCTGTCTGTAAAAATTGTTGGAAAAATTACTTGTGTCATGCACTTCTTCACAACAATTGACCGCTCTCCTTGAAGTTCTTGATGTGTTTTTAGAACCCTGTTATGTTCATTAGTGTTTTTAGAACACTGTTATGTTCATTATGTGTTTTTAGACCCTGTTTATGTTCATTATGTGTTTTTAGAACCTGTTTATGTTCATTATGTTTTTAGAACCCTGTTTATGTTCATTATGTGTTTTTAGAACCTGTTTATGTTCATTATGTGTTTTTAGAACCTGTTTATGTTCATTATGTGTTTTTAGAACCTGTTTATGTTCATTAAATGTTTTTAGAAGACCTGTTTATGTTCATGTGTGTTTTTAGAACCCTGTTTATGTTCATTATGTGTTTTTAGAACCTGTTTATGTTCATTATGTGTTTTTAGAACCTGTTTATGTTCATTATGTGTTTTTAGAACCTGTTTATGTTCATTATGTGTTTTAGAACCTGTTTATTTTCAGTATGTGTTTTTAGAACCTGTTTATGTTCATTATGTATTTTAGAACCCTGTTATGTTCATTATGTTTTTTAGAACCTGTTTATGTTCATTATGTGTTTTTAGAACCCTGTTTATGTTCATTATGTGTTTTTGCACCAGTCCCTCCTGCAGCAAAGCACCCCACAACATGATGCTGCACCCCCGTGCTTCACGGTTGGGATGGTGTTCTTCGGCTTGCAAGCACCCCTTTTTCCTTCAAACATAACGATGGTCATTATGGCCAAACAGTTATATTTTGTTTCATCAGACCAGAGGACATTTCTCCAAAAGTATGATCTTTGTCCCCATGTGCAGTTGCAAACCGTAGTCTGGCTTTTATATGGCGGTTTAGGAACAGTGCTTCTTCCTTGCTGAGCGGCCTTTCAGGTTATGTCGATATAGACTCGTTTTACTGTGGATAAGTAACTTCTGTACCTGTTTCCTCCAGCATCTTGCACAAGGTCCTTTGCTGTTGTTCTGGGATTGATTTGCACTTTTCGCACCAAAGTATGTTCATCTCTAGGAGACAGAACGCGTCTCCTTCTGAGCGGTATGACGGCTGCGTGGTCCATGGTGTTTATACTTGCGTACTATTGTTTTACAGATGAACGTGGTACCTTCAGGCGTTTGGAAATTGTCCCAAGGATGAACCAGACTTGTGGAGGTCTACAATTTGGCTGATGGAGGTCTTGGCTGATTTCTGTGGAGGTCTTGGCTGATTTCTTTTGATTTTCCCATACGTCAAGCAAAGAGGCACTGAGTTTGAAGGTAGGCCTTGAAATACATCCACAGTACACTCCAATTGACTCAAATGATGTAAATTAGCCTATCAGAAGCTTCTAAAGTCATGACATCATTTTCTGGAAGTTCCAAGCTGTTTAAAGGCACAGTCAACTTAGTGTACGTAAACTTCTGACCCACTGGAATTGTGACAGTGAATTATAAGTGAAATAATCTGTCTGTAAAAATTGTTGGAAAAATTACTTGTGTCATGCACTTCTTCACAACAATTGAACCGCTCTCCTTGAAGTTCTTGATGTGTTTTTAGAACCCTGTTTATGTTCATTATGTGTTTTTAGAACCTGTTATTCATTATGTGTTTTTAAACTGTTTATGTTCATTATGTGTTTTTAGAACCGCTTTATGTTCATTATGTTTTTTAGAACACTGTTTATGTTCATTATGTGTTTTTAGAACCTGTTATGTTCATTATGTGTTTTTAGAACCTGTTTATGTTCATTATGTGTTTTTAGAACCCTGTTTATGTTCATTATGTGTTTTTAGAACCTGTTTATGTTCATTATGTGTTTTTGAACCCTGTTTATGTTCATTATGTTTTTTAGAACCTGTTTATGTTCATTATGTGTTTTTAGAACCCTGTTTATGTTCATTATGTTTTTTTAGAACCTGTTTATGTTCATTATGTGTTTTTAGAACCTGTTATGTTCATTATGTGTTTTTAGAACCTGTTTATGTTCATTATGTGTTTTTAGAACCTGTTATTTTCAGTATGTGTTTTTTAGAACCTGTTTATGTTCATTATGTTTTTAGAACCCTGTTTATGTTCATTATGTGTTTTAGAACCTGTTTATGTTCATTAAATGTTTTTAGAACCTGTTTATGTTCATTATGTGTTTTTAGAACCTGTTTATGTTCATTATTGTGTTTTTAGACCCTGTTTATGTTCATTATGTGTTTTTAGAACCTGTTTTATGTCATTAGTGTTTTTAAACGCTGTTATGTCATGAATTTTAGAACCTGTTTATGTTCATTAGTGTTTTTAGAACCTGTTTATGTTCATTATGTTTTTTAGAACCTGTTTATGTTCATTATGTGTTTTTAGAACTGTTTAAGTTATTATGTGTTTTTTAGAACCCTGTTATGTTCATTATGTGTTTAGAACCCTGTTTAATGTTCATGAAATGTTTTTAGAACTGTTTATGTTCATTATGTGTGTATTAGAACCTGTTTATGTTCATTATGTGTTTTTAGAACCCTGTTTTATGTTCATATGTGTTTTTAGAACCCTGTTTATGTTCATGAAATGTTTTAGAACCTGTTTATGTTCATTATGTGTTTTTATGAACCGTTATGTTCATTTGTGTTTTTAGAACCTTGTTTATGTTCATTAGTATTTTTAAGAACCCTGTTTATTGTCATTTGTGTTTTTAGAACCCTGTTTATGTTATTATGTATTTTTAGACCTGTTTATTTCATTATGTTTTTAGAACCCTGTTTATGTATTATGTTGTTCGTTAGCACCCTGTTTATGTTCATTTATGTTTTTTAGAACCCTTGTTTATTCTGAATATTATGTGTGTTGTTAGTACCATGTATATGTTCATTGGTGTTAGTACCTGTTAGTCTTATGTGATTCTCCC
>NW_019950235.1:7956-8742 GCF_002910315.2 Salvelinus sp. IW2-2015 | reverse complement strand
AAACGCAGTTTTAAATGGATTTAATTAAATAATAGTATTATATTGAGACATACAAAGACAGGAATGTGTTGATTGATTAGTGCGAATAAAAAATGTTTACAACAGCATATTTAAGTCTGTTTCATTAAGTCATACTACATCTAAATAAGTAGCGAGCTACTGTAGGTCTATACTGCTCCTACGTGGTGTAACAATACATCATGTAGATGTATATAATGAACAGACTAGGTCTATACTGCTCCTACATGGTGTAACAATACATCATGTAGCTGTATATAATGAACAGACTAGGTCTATACTGCTCCTACATGGTGTAACAATACATCATGTAGATGTATACTACCGTAGAAAAGTTTGGGGTTCACTTAGAAATGTCCTTGCTTTTGAAAGAAAATCAAATTTTTCGTCCATTAAAATAACACCAAATTGATCAGAAATACAGTGTAGACATTGTTAAYGTTGACTATTGTTAAATKACTATTATAGCTGGAAACGACWGATTTTTTATGAAATATCTACATAGGCGTACAGAGGCCCATTATCAGCAACCATCACTCCTGTGTTCCAATGGCACATTGTGTTAGCTAATCAAAGATAATAATTTTAAAAGGCTAATTGATCATTAGAAAACCCTTTTGCAATTATGTTACCACAGCTGAAAACTGTTGTGCTGATTTAACAAAAGCTTTTGTAAACAGTGTGTGGGCCTTCTTGTTCTTTAACAAAGCTTTTATAAACAGTGTTTTTGCATAACAATCAGGCAGTAGAACAACAATAATCATCACC
>NW_019950235.1:0-1791 GCF_002910315.2 Salvelinus sp. IW2-2015 | reverse complement strand
CAAGCTGCATTAGGTTCAGATCTACCAGTATGGGCCTTTGACATCGTTTGGACGCAGTCAGGCCACCGAATATGCATAAGCAATGTAAAGAGATGGGGTGAATGAGTGTGGAAAAGTACATTTGACACAAATGACCTTCATAACAACAAAGAACAAATGTGTGTGTCTGAGGGGAAATGTACTTTTATACAGCCAAAAGGGGTGAGAAATTACACCAATATCAGTGGACAATTTGCACTAATGTAAATAAACATGGATGATGGAACATATTCCCTTTTGCTGACATGATGAACCACTAAGGGTACATAAATATGTACCATCTAAACCACGTGTGACCTCTCACCTCTCTGGCTGTAGAAGTGTTCTTCCTAACCAGTCCCTCAACAGCTCTCTGACTGAGCTCCACCCTCACTGGGTCTTCAGAGGAGAGGAAGGCTGAGGAGGGATGGAAGGATGAATGGATCAGTCAGTCAATAAAGTGTAGAGCTGCTGTCTATGCTGTCTGATAAAATCGCAATAGATTCCACTCCATCAATACAAGCAGTGAACATTTGAAATTCACCCTCAACTTTGATGCGCATGAAACAAGTTATCTGGACATTTTGATAAAGAGGGAGGGGGGTGGCTTTTGCACAGACCTATACAGGAATCCATATAGGGATAGCCAGGGATGTTCTTTTGATAAGTGATGACCAGGGATGTTCTCTTGATAAGTGATAACCATTTTTCTGTCCTGCTAAGCATTCAAAATGTAACAAGTACTTTGGGTTGTCAGAGAAAATGTATACAGTAAGTAAAATATTTTCTTTAGGAATGTATTGAAGTGAAAGTGAAAGTTGTCAAAAATATAAATAGTGAAGTACAGATACCCCCCCAAAAAAGTTATTTAAGTTCTTTACACCACTGTAAGAATATGACCCAGGATGACAACCTCTCACCCTCCCCAAACCACCCTCCCTCCAGACCAACACGTTCAATGCTTCCTTCAGTACTCGCCAAACCTCCCCTCCCTCCAGAAAAACACGTTCAATGCTTCCTTCAGTACTCCCCACTTGGTAAACAGTTTGACCACATCATTAAAAACACTGGTACGTCTTGATCCACAACTGGAGAAGACGTTTAAAGAACCCCAGAGGGTCATCTTCAGACACACCCCCAACCTCAGTCAAATGGTGGTGAGGTCTGATCTTCCACCAGCGCCACGTAGTACCTTCCTAGACAATGTGTTGGAGGGTAATTATAGATGTGGCCCATTTACCCAGTGTAATTTTACAGTGTTCAATCATCCTACTAATAGTATTTGTGGTCTATGCTATGTACCCAGTGTAACTTTACAGTGTTCAATCACCCTACTAATTGTATTTGTGGTCTATGCCATGTACCCAGTGTAACTTTACGAGAAAAAAAAGAAACTTTTCTCTGCAGGCGACAGGCTCAGGACATGGTTGATTGGCTAGCGGACCGGGTTCATTTCACTGCTAGCTGGGCTGTGTCCCACCAGCCTGCCTTATTACTTGCATAACTGGTAGGACTGCTTTGCTGGATTATACTATAGCTCCCAATACCCATGTAAACATACAGTGGGGCAAAAAAGTATTTAGTCAGCCACCAATTGTGCAAGTTCTCCCACTTAAAAAGATGAGAGAGGCCTGTAATTTTCATCATAGGTACACTTCAACTATGACAGACAAAATTAGAAAAGAAAATCCAGAAAATCACATTGTAGGATTTTTTATGAATTTATTTGCAAATTATGGTGGAAAATAAGTATTTGTTCAATAACAAAAGTTT
>NW_019950234.1:0-8747 GCF_002910315.2 Salvelinus sp. IW2-2015 | reverse complement strand
TTTCAAGGCTCTTCAACTCAGTGCCTCTTTGCTTTCCATGGAAATCAAAACAAATTCACAAGACCTCAGGAAAAAAACACGTCTCATCTGTACAAACAATAGTACGGCAAGTATAAACACCATGGACCACTCACCTATCATATTGCTAGAAGGAGACGCGTTTGTGTCTCCTAGAGATGAACGTACTTTTGGTGAGAAATGTGCAAATCAATCCACAAGACAACAGCGCTGGGGAAACCAGTACAGAAGTATATATATATCCACAGTTAAACGAGTCCATATATCGACATACCTGAAAGGCCGCTCAGCAAGGAAGAAGCCACTGCTCCAAAACCGCCATAAAAAGCCAGACTATGGTTTGCAACGGCACATGGGTACAAATATCGTACTTTTGGAGAAATGTCCTCTGGTCTGATGAAACAAAAATAGAACTGTTTGCCATGTGACCATCTTATGTTTGGAGGAAAATGGGAGACTGTGCAATCTGAAGTACACCATCGCCCAACCGCTGAAGCATGGGTGGCAGTGATCACTGTGTGTGGGTGCTTTGCTCGCAGGGGAGAAAAAGACTGGTGTACTTCACAATAGATAGCATCATGTAGGGAGGAAATTATGTGGATATTTTTTTGAAGCAACATCTCAAGACATCAGTCAGTGAGATTAGAGCGTTTGGTCGGTGAATGGGGTCTTCCAAGCTGGACAATACCCCAGCATGACTAACCAAGAGTATGTGGCAATGGTCTTGAAGAAACAACAATCAAGGTTTTGGAGTTGGCTCACAAAGCCCTGCCTCATCCTATAGATAATGTGTGCGAGCAAAGGAGGCCACAAACCTGACTCGTTGACACAGCGTCTGTCAGGAGGAATGGGACAATTCACCCAACTTATTGTGGGAGCTTGTGGAAGGGCTACCCGAAACATTTGACCCAAGTTAAAACAATTTAAAGGCAATGCTACCAACTACTAATGAGTGTACTGAAACTTCTGACCCACTGGAAATGTGATGACTAAATAAAAGCTGACAATAGGAATTGTAAAAAACGCAGTTTAATGTATTTAGCTAAGGTGTATGTAAACTTCCGACTTCAACTGTTGATCCTCGCTATTGTTATTTTACTGCTGCTCTTTAAGTATTTGTTCGTTTCTTTTTTCTTAACTGCATTGTTGTTAGATGCTTGTAAGTAAGCAGTCCACTGTATAGGTGTATTTGTATTTGGCGGCAATGTGACATAAATTTGATTGTTCAATTATATCAGTTCCATTCATACTTTACATGATTAGGTCAGTAAATGCAGTGGCAAAACATCAAGCGCTATGATGAAAATGGCCTCTCGGACCGCCACAGGAAAGGAAAGACCCAGAGTTACCTCTGCTGCATTGATATAGTTGTAGAGTTACCAGCCTCCAGATTGCAGCCAACTAATGCTCAAGTAACAGACCATCTCAACATCAAGTGTTCGAGGACTGTGTGATCAGGCCTTCATTGTCGATTTTTCTGCAAAATAAACCATACTAAAGGACCAATCAGAAGAAGGAGCTTGCTTGGGCAATGGATCAGACCGGTGCAATTGCTGTCCTTTGGGGCTGATAGTTCCTTTTTGAGATTTTGGGTCAAACCGCCGTGCCTTTGTTGGATCGCGAGTAGGTGCGGTATGATCTCTGCATGTGTGCGTTCCCACCTGAGCATGGAGGAGGAGTGTGGGTGCTTTGCTGAGGGGACATTGTCAGTGATTATTTAGATTCAAGACACACTTAACCAAGCATGGCCTAACAACAGCTTCTGCGTGATATCACCAGTCCACTAAGTTGAAACAGATGGGCTGACAATATGTTTTTTCGACAGTGGCAAGACCCACAACCTCCGGGCTGTGTAAGGACTATTTGACCAAGACGTGAGTAGGTTAGTGTGCATCAGATGACTGGCCTCACACCAATCACCGACCTCAACCCAATTGAGATGGTTTGCGGATGAGTTGGACCTCAGGAGTGAAGGAAAAGCAGAACAAGTGCTCGCATATGTGAACTCCTCAAGACTGTTGGAAAAGCATTCAAGTGAACTGGTGAAGAGATTGCCAGAGTGTGCAAAGCTGGTCAAGGCAAGGGTGACTTCTCTGTGAAGAATCAAAATATATTTGGTTTGTTTCACACTTTTTTTGGGATGTGTATTTTCTCATTTTGATTTCTCACTATTATTGCTTCAATGTAGAAAATAGTCAAATAAAGAGACCCTTGACATTGAGTAGGTGTAACTTTTGATGTACGTACATGTGATGCTATGCATTTATCGGGCACCACTTTTGGCTACATTCTCAGAACTACTGGCTAACAGACTAAGATACAAAGTACCGGAGATTCTCTAAACTGACCAGGTGTAAATTTACACCTGTCCATCGATGTATTTGTGATGGACCGTAATTTCCAAGCACTGCAGTCTTTTAATGCTTTAGTCTGCTGGAGGTGAGTATGTGACCTGATGAGGCCTATGTGCCATTTCTGTTTGGAAATCAGCTACCAATCAAAAGTGTTTGATTAGCCGGCTCCTCCTAGGATATAACTTGGTAACTTTGAATGGTGTCAAGGTAGTCAGGATTTAAAAAATAATAAAGATGAATAAAACACAACGGGGAAGTGTTACCATCTGCGCTCTACCATAATCCAATGTCTTTGTTTCTAAGTCAGGCTTTTGCATAAGTTCATGTTAGTGCACCTGACCAACTTTCCATGTCCCTTCATAGATTGACAGTTGTGCTATTTGTTTGCATTTGGTGACAAACTATTTGTCCTGCTAGTATACAGTGGTTATTACCTACCCTGCTACACTGCGGTTCTTGCTTCTGAAGCTAAGCAGGGTTGGTCTGTCAGTCCTGGATGGAGTCACATGACCAGGTCGTTTGTGGAAGTTGTGTTGCAGGCCAGTAGGAGGCAGCGTGTTTCTCCTAGTTCTAAACCAAAGATCCCAATGCCCCAGGGCAGTATTGGGGACCACTGCTCTGTGATTAGAAGGTGCCGTCTTATCGGAATGGGACGTTAAACGTGATGTTGTTCGTCTGACTCTCATTGAGGTCTATTAAAAATCCAATATCTATATCACTTATATCGTATAGCTGTGGTAGTTGTATATATACACACAACGTGCTTTTCCTGGAACTTAAAATTTCCACAATCTGGGCCACTCAAACCACTCACGTCACCTTATAACCCCAAGTTTAACAATCTGGACTCATTCATCCCGTCTCCTCTCCCCTGTAAACTATTCCCACAGGTCGTTGCTGTGCAAATGAAGAACGCGATAACCCCAGGGGGATTAGTTCTCAGTCAACTACCTGTAAAATACGGTAAATAAAAAATGAATAAGATAAAAGTGGAAATTATATTTTTATGTTAGCTTTGGTTTTCGTGATGTTATAAGGTGACATTATTTAGGGCATGAGATGAGGCTTTACCTGAACATATTAAGGAATAAGTACACAGCTTTTAATCGATGATTAAAAAACTCACTATGCAAGGCTGCCAATTTCAGTGTTCTCCTGTACATTCGATTTTCTTAGCTCTATTTTGTTGCTTAAGGGACAGAAAAGGCTGGTTCTGCGGTACTTTGTTTGTGTTTCGGGTAGCCTAGTCAACAGAGTTACGGAAAACTTGGGTTGGGCTGTCTTTTACCTCTTTCCAGGACTTTGAGTTGTTTTACCTATGAGGTTATACAAGGAGGCGGAGCCCCTCGTCTCCTTCTGGACTGGGGAATGTACTATAGGCTTTCTGAGGCATATGCATATTTCCTCTGTAAAGCACCTTTTATGGGTGAGGCGGGTGGGACGGTTAAAGATGGGAGAGAGTTTAGCCACGAGCCCAGCCTTGAGGGAGACAGGAACACTTGCACTCTAATGTCAAACACACCGAGCCTGGTTTTACTCAACTGGGTCAGATCGAGGTGTTGCGAGCGTTGGCGACAATAAATGTTGGCTACTTTGCACAAATAAATGCTCTACGCTTTTTCCATTTGCTGTGTTGATAAAACGTGCTTGCTTGCACCCCACAATAGTGGATAGAGATTCTTTCTAGCATACACCGAACCATGTAACAGTTATCTTATAAAGCGTAGTAGCTTGGGCGTTTGGAGACGACCTTGGGGCTAACAAACTCTACGTTACCGTAACTGCGTAGCTGTCCACATGTTGGCCTCCAATGCATGTAACCTTTACAGAAGCCTATACATGTAGGCTCTGTCTCCTCACAAGCCAGCGAAGCGCGCACTCCTACTCCCTCACACGTGCTTCTATGGGTGGCGAGGCATTTGACCGCTCGTCTTTGTTTTTTCTTGTAACCAGTGTTTATTTTAAGACTCAACTCTCTCTCCCCGCGCTGTGAGAATAGGTCCCATCTCGTTCTGTGACTCTCACATTAGAGGCGCTGACTGCGCTAAGCTGGGATTTTGTTGTCCCTTCAGGAGCGTTTGTGGGTGCTCTTGCAGGGCTCTGAAGTCTGTACGCTCTCGCTGTGTCTGTCTGGTATCAGTCGAGAGCTAGAGCCTTACGGTTGCTTCGACAGACGAGTGCTATCGTGTTGACTGTTGTTCTGCTTCCTTTGGTCAACCGCAGTGTCTGTGGCATGCTTGCTAGAGGATAACTTTCTCAGAAAGAGACCACTTGTGTGACTTGTAGCTAGTATAGTTATTCTCGCTGTTTGATCTGGAGGCTAAGAACCCAAAAGTCAGAGTAGACTAATCAGGGAACATAGGCCAGATGTGTCCGAGCTATACTTTTGTCGGACTCAATAACTATTCAGTGATCCTCAGAGGAGATAAGGATTGGAATGGAAATTCTGATGAGAGTAGTAGGATTGGGTAGCGACAAGATCTCTGGGTACATACACAGGTACACCTCCAATTGACTCAAATGATGTCAATTAGCCTATCTGAGGCTTCTAAAGCCATGACATCATTTTCTGGAATTTCCAAGCTGTTTAAAGGCACAGTCAACTTAGTGTATGTAAACTTCTGGCCCACTGGAATTGTGATAGAGTGAATTATAAGTGAAATAATCTGTCTGTAAACAATTGTTGGAAAAATTACTTGTGTCATGCACAAAGTAGATGTCCTAACCAACTGTATAAAGGGGTACCAGTACACAGTCAATGTGCAGGGGTTACTGGTTAGTCAAGGTAATTGAGGTAATATGTACATGTAGGTAGAGTTATTAAAATGACTATGCATAGATAATAACAGAATAGCGGCAGCGTAAAAGAGGGGGGGTGCAAATAGTCTGGGRAGCAATTTGATTAGATGTTCAGGAGTCTTAAGGCTTGGGGGGGTAGAACCTGTTAAGAAGCCTGGATGGCAGGAAGCTTGGCCCCAGTGATGTACTCGGCCGTACGCACTACCCTCTGTCGTGCCTTGCGGTCGGAAGTCTTGCAGTTGCCATACCAGACAGTGATTCAACCAGTCAGGATGCTCTTGATGGTGCGGCTGTAGAACCTTTTGAGGGTCTGAGGACCCATGCCAAATCTTTTGGGGCGTGCTCGGTCCTCTTTTCCTGTAGTCCACAATCAKCTCCTTTGTCTTGAACATGGTGAGGGAAGAGGATGTTGTCTTGGCACCACACGGCCAGGTCTCTGACCTCCTCCCTATCGGCTGTCCACTGTTGTGTCACCTACCACTGTTGTGTCATCAGCAAACTTAATGATGGTGCTGGAGTCGTGCCTGGCCGTGCAGTCATGAGTGAACAGGGAGTACAGGACGGGACTGAGCACGCACCCGAGGGGCCCCGTGTTGAGGATCAGCGTGGGAGATGTGCTGTTACCTACCCTTACCACCTGGGGGCAGCCCRTCAGAAAGTCCAGGATCCAGTTGCAGAGGGAGGTGTTTAGTCCCAGGGTCCTTAGCTTAGTGATGAGCTTTGAGGGCACYATGAAGCTGGTTGAGAGACTGCCAAGAGTGTGCAAAGCTGTGGCTTTGCACACAGGGTGGCTACTTTGAAGAATCTAAAATATWTTTTTTATTTGTTTGACACTTTTTTGGTTCCTACATGATTCCATAGTTTTGATGTCTTCACTATTATTCTACAATGTAGAAAATAGTACAAAATAAAGAACAACCCTTGAATGAGTAGGTGTGTCCAAACTTTTGACTGGTACTGTATGTGCAGATATGCACACCACGTCATTGCTCTCTCTCTGCTRTGTGTGCGCATCTTGCTAGCTGTCACTCAAATGGCGAGGGGCTGAAGCTCATTGGCTGAAACTCTAAGTGCTAGGGAGCTGGCCCAAGTCGGGGAACATTTTGGGAAAATGGCACCGCACAGCTTCTAGAAAACCGCCGCTTTCCAACTAGGGAATTCATGGCTAATTGAGGTAAGACAGCAATTCTGCTTATTGACTATACACATATAAACTACACACAGACACATTAAGCCCAAAGCGGGAGGTTTGTCATCAAGGTTCCGGTACATGTCTAACTGGATGTGTTGCTCTTACATCACAAGCCAAACTGTGCAGTGATACCTGGGAACAGTGCATGGTTCGCCTGTCTTTCTTGGCAGGATTACAACAAGACACAAACTACTGATGAGCAAGAGGTTGTGGGCCATAGTTTATTGGCAATAACACAACTTCGTCACTCCTACACATGCACTAGTTACAGTGCATTCGTAAAGTATTCAGACCCCCTCATCAATATACATACAATAACCTATAATGACAAAGCAAAAACTGGTTTTGAAAATTTTGCAAATGTATAAAAAACCTTAAAAAAAAAAAAATGAAATATCACATTTACATAAGTATTCAGACCCTTTACTCAGTACTTTGTTGAAGAACCTTTGGCAGTGATTACATCCAAGAAGATTCGAGGCTATGACGCTACAAGYTTGGCACACCTGTATTTGGGGAATTTCTCCCATAGATCCTCAAGCTCTGTCAGGTTGGATTGGGAGCATTGCTGCACAGCTATTTTCAGGTCTCTTCGATCGGGTTCAAGTCCGGGCTCTCACTGGGCCACTCAAGAACTTGTCCCGAAGCCACTCCTGTTTTGTCTTGGCTGTGTGCTTAGGGTTGTTGTCCTGTTGGAGTGGAAGTGAACCTTCGCCCCAGTCTGAGGTCTTCGAGCGCTCTGGAGGCAGGTTTTCATCAAGATCTCTTCTGTACATTGTTCCGTCATGCTCGCCTTGATCCTGACTAGTCTCCTAGTATTCCTCCCGCTGAAAAACATCCCCACAGCACGATGCTGCACTCCATGGCTTCACCGTAGGGGGGCGCCCAATTCCTCCAAACATGACTCACTTGGCATCCAGTGCTAGAGTTCAATCTGATTTCATCAGACCAGAGAAATTGTTTTCTCATGGTCTAAAGGTCCTTTCGCGTGCCTTTGGTCGAGTGAAATGAGCATTTGTAAATTTTCTCTCAGCTATTGTTAATTTCTCTAATGGCGAGAGAACATTTCATTTGAGTACTTTTTATTGTCAATGTCATATTTTGCTATCATGTGGGCCATATTGTACCCAAAGTGCCCCAGAAACATTGTTTTGGCTGCTGTAAACTCATTAACTGGTTGCATTTACTCCAATCAAGGGTGAATGTTGGACCATCTTTTATATCAGGACGATTTTTTTTTTAAACCCAGATTATTTTAATTCTTATATCCCTTATGATCATAAATTGCAATCCATTTTTATTAATTTTTTATGGTTTCATGTAAGACTAACTTAACCTAACCCAAGCATGCCCTGCATACCCCTGCTGGTGGCTCTATGCAGTTCCCTGTCTTATATTGATGGCCTACAACCCAGACACTAATCAGATCACACTCTATCCATAAAAGGCCTGATTATTGAATGGCTGCGAGAGCAAGGGAGAACCTCAGAAGGAAACCATCCCAAGAGGAACTGTCCGGAGCTCAGTCAGAGTGACATCGGGTTCCTGGTCACCTGCCTGACTAGGCCCTTCTCGCGCCGATTGCTTCAGTTTGGCCAGGCAGCCAGCTCATTAGAAGAGTTGGTGTCCCAAACTCTCCATTAAGAAGATAGAGGCCACTATGTTCTTAGGGGACCTCATGCGCACATTTTTTTGGGGGTACCACTTCCCAGATCTGTGCCTCGAGCACAATGCCTGTTCAGAGCTCTGCACATTTCTTTTGACCTCATGGATTAGTTTTTTGCTCCTGCACTGTCAACCTGTGAACCTTATGAAGACCGGTGGCCTCCAAATCATGTCCAAATCAATATCCATTTACCACAGATGGACTCCAATCAAGTTGTAGAAACATAATCAAGGATATCAATGGAAATGGAATGCACTGCTCATTAAGAATATAATAGCAAGCGTCTGAATATTATCGTAAATAAGAATATCATAATATATGAAACATAAATTGCTTTGTCATTATGGGGTATTTTGTGTAGAGTGATTATTTATTATTTTTTGCTAATATATTGATATAACTATATTTTAGAATGAGGCTCTAACAAAATGTGGAAAAAGTCAAGGGTCTGAATACTTTCCAAATAGACTATTTTGTTAGTGGCCGATAGCAGCCAGAATTAACATGACAAATACAAGAGCCTTCGACTCACTGTCAAACAAACTCAGCCGTCACCCATTTAAGAATAGCGAAGTCTTGTGAAATCATGTTGCAAGAACCTTGTCGTGCATCGATGGTGCTGCTGGGTGGGTACAAATAAGGTCCAACAGGTACAGCTTCAATCTAATATATAGAGACAGCAAAACAAGGCAACATTTCACAGGTAATTCTCAAATGT
>NW_019950233.1:0-8751 GCF_002910315.2 Salvelinus sp. IW2-2015 | reverse complement strand
CCCAATTGTGATTAGCTCTTTTCACAAAAACTAAGCAGATACAGTGTTCGCCCAACTCCGAGAGGATGATTTTGATAGCTAGCGTCCTTGGTCACTGAACCTCTCGACTGCCCTCAGAGAGAAAGAGATGCAGGTTTTCAGTGAATATATAATGTAAATACAATCACAATACACCACTCTGTATGTGCAAACCATAAAGCGGCCGGTTATAGATTCAATGGCTATTAATTGAAGCATTAGACTGATAAATTGCTTTCTCCTTATCTGTGCTGTCTCTTTTGTTTCTATCTTTCTTCCTTGTTTGCCTCTTCCTGTTGCAACATTTTTATTTGTCCCATTCTCAATCACTTTCTTCACTTCACCCTACCTCTCTCTTCTTCGCTCTCTCCCTCATCCTCTGCCTCTTCTCCGTTTCCTCTTCCTTCCCATGCCACCATCGTCTGCTGTCTTATTATTGTACTTTCTCTCTTCTCTCTCCTGTCTCTCCTGTCTCTCTTAAATTCTCTGTCTTGTCTGCCAGGTGTAGAGGAAGATGAGGACGTGAAGGTGGATGCTGAACAGGTCCGAGCATGGTGAGGTACGCTCACCGTCTGCGCAGCGGAGAACCGTAGCGCTGAAGTGGTGGACGCTGGAGTACCGTGTGGTGCGAGTTCCGACAGTTCTCACAGCCGCTCAGGCCAGCGTCTGTGAGTGTGGTGGTGTGTTGTGTGTACGTGCATCCCCAATCATTCCACACAAACGAGCTAATATCATTGAAATGTAAGAATACTCTATCACATATGTTCTTAAGATTGTTGTCAGGCTTTATTACATAACCTAGCTTTTTCACTTTTATCCTGGTATACAGACAAGTGGTAATTCCAAGACTCGTATTGGATTGTAAGGCAGTAGAAGGAAAATGTTTCAAGGGAAGACAGTTTTATGAGCATGATTGGAGGGCTTTGGTTTGAGTTGGCAGTTGATTAAGACTTGGCATATGGTTGTAGGTGAACTGTAATACAACTTAATATGGCTGTGGTTTAACGCCTGTTATGGGATTTTGTGGGGGTTCACTGTATGTTATCTCCAGGCACCACACACACAACACACACCAACCCACACACACCACCACAAACCAGTCATCTATAGTTGATTGTATTTCACCTATACTTTGTTTGTTTGAAACACGTCAAATTAAAGGATGTTGGTGGTAGGAGTTTCTCTCGACTGTGGTTTTCTTCCATAAGTTCATACAACACAATCATGGGGTACAGCTCACTTAGAAACTGCCTTTCATTGCTGGTAATAGTATTTGGTTTGTGATAGTGGCCATTATACTTAACTTAAACTACCGCCTCATTCAGTGTAGAGTGAGCTTATGTAGGAGAGATTGTAAAAATATAAAATACAATATAGGAATAGAGTAATAATGCATTTTGGTAATAAGAAAGACGATTGCATGTCATCATTACTTACCAATATTCAGCTATCAATCTTAGCACATAAATAGTACCCAAGAGTTTTAAGTGTTTGAAATGTTAACATGACATATATGTGACAGGGTGCAATACAAATGTGAGGACTCTCTTAGAATATTAGTTTTTGATTAACCTTAATTTAATATTTTTTTCGATTTAACTAGTCAAGTATTAAAGAAAATTATTAATTTTATAATGAGGCCTCCGGGGAAATGCCTTGTTTTCAGGGGCAAGAAACGACAGATTTTTACCTTGTCAGATGGGGTTTCGATCAGCAGACTTATTCAGGTTCTGGCTCCAACGTCTATGCGACACTAAGGCTACCTGCCAATTAAATCATTGCATTGATTCTGTAGCTTTTACACACTTTAAAAGTAGAATGAAGAATGTTCATCAATGGCAGATATACAAACGGGATTGAATTACTGTAATGAATCTCACATGACAAAACCGAAAACAATCTTCCATTACATCTACATTTCATCTTTTGATTTAATGGAGTACAAGTTGGTCACGTCCCAAAAAGTTCATAATACAAGGTGCAAATACTGTACTCTACCCATGCTTTGTCTTCTTATCATAATGTTTGATTATATGCTATTCAGTAGCTTCTACTCTCCTGGTTCTTCTAAATCAGCCCTTGAAAAAATTACGTATCTATACTTGCAAATAAGATGTTTTATTTGTCACTGCGCGATAAAAAGGGTGTAGACTTACCAGTGAAATATTACTTACAAGCCCTACAACAATGCAGTTATAAAAAAGGATAAATAATAAGAAAATCATAGTTAAAAATTTAAGAGCAGCATGAAATAAGCGAGGCTAATAAAGAGGGTAACCTCGGTAGCGTCAATGTGGGGGCATTGGTTAGTCGAGGTAACTTGAGGTAAATACTGTGCCATGTAGGTGAGTTATTAAAGTTTTTTGGAAATTGCGCCCCCCATAAGATATAAAGAAGAGTATCAGCAAGTGTAAAAGGGGGGAAATGCCAAAGTTTTGGGTCCATTGATTGAATGTTGGAGTTTATGGTTGGGTTAGATAACTGTTTTAGTAGCTCTGGACTAGATTTGGTGCTCCGGTACTCTGCAGTAGCAGGGAAGAGATCTGTGCTAGGTGGCTGGAGTCCTTTGACAATTTTTAAGGGCCTCCTCTGACAACCGCCGGTATAGGTCTGGATGGCAGAAGGCTTGGTTTCCCAGTGATGTACTGGGTTGTTGAATACATCCCTCCTAATCGTTGTAATCTGCACATATCCCTGTCCAAGAGACTTAACTTCATTTTGTTTACCCTCTGTAGTGCTTGGGTCGGAGGCCGAGCAGTTGCATATTCCAGGCAGTGATGCAAGCTCAGGAATGCTCTCAGATGGTGGAGCTGTAGAACTTATTTGAGGTTCTGAGGCCATGCACATTCTTTTTAGTCTCGTGAGGGGATATGGTTTTTGTCGTGCCTCTTAAATGTCTTGGTGTGGCTTGGACATGTTAGTACATGTTGGTGGTGTGGTAGCTCTTAACTGCTTCAACAGCCCTTAATGGCTTGGGGGTGTGCTCAGTCCTCCTTTTTCCTGTAGTCACAAATCATCTCCTTTGTCATTGATCAGCGTTGAGGAGAGGTTGTTGTCTGGCATCAACCGGCCAGCGATATTTGGCCTCTCCCTACAGGCCTTGTCTCGTTGATTGTTTTGGTGATAGGCCTACCACTGTTGTCGTTATCGGCAAAACTTAATGATGGCTGTTGGGGTCGTGGCTGGCGTGCAGCATGATTGGACAAGGAGTACAGGAGGGACCTAGCACGCACCCAGAGGGGCCCAGTGTTGAGGATAGCGTGGCCGGATGTGTTGTTTACCTACCTTAACATGGGTGGCCGTCAGGAAGTCAGGATTCCAGATTGCAGGGGAGGAAGTTTAGTCCCAGGGTCCTTAGCTATGGTGATGAGCTTTGAGGGCAAATGGTGTTGAAGTGAGTGTAGTCATGAGTATAGCATTCCTCACATAGGGTCTTTTTTCAGGTGAAGGGCAGTGTGGAGTGCAATAGAGATCATCTGTGATCTGTTGGGGTAGCAACATTCCCGTGGTGCCTCCTCTCCGGCTCTAGGTAGGTGCTTGTTATGACGCAACTGTAACCATCGTTATACGCGCAACAAGCAATTTGACACTCACCTGGGAATCATCATCTCTTCGATTACACTGCCTTTATATTGTCATCCTTCTGGTTCTTCCCAGTCATCACTTGTTCTGGTTCATAAGTGGTGCGCGTTTGTGTTTCTCTGTTATTGCTTCATTTTATTTAATTAAATGTAATTCACTCCCTGAAATTGCTTCCCCTCTCCGCGTACAATCGTTTACAATTAAACGCAGTAAACCCCATAAATCCTGCAACTTAATTTCGGGACTGCACGCACACATTCAGACATTCGTGTTTGCTGTCGAAATAAAGGTATCCGAACACTGCGTTTTCTCCTTCGGACGATGAAAAATCTGCACCTAAGTGGGTTGGGTGCAGTGGTCCAGATGCGCCTTTCCAAGCGCTCTGATTGGTTGGGAATGGGCAGGGCTATGATGGGTGCAGGGATAACTAAGGTAGGCTGAGCAGCCCAAAACTACGGCACTTAAGGGAACTGAAGGGACTGCGTGAGGGGAAGTTAGTTAGAGGGGAGAGGGCAGGACGGCTTTTTTTACAGCGCCGCCAATTATTTCTTATGGACAATATTAACATCCCAGAAAAGGCCTCTAACCTAAATGGGTAAATCTGCTACATGGGGCCAAGTATTTAACAGGGCAAAAGAGTCTGAAAGCCACAGGCCTGAGTGGACGTTATTCTAGCGGCCTAATCCTACCTGGCAGGTAGCAGGGTTAGGGACCGCCCCGCGCGGCGACGGTACATAGATCGCAGAGACATCCTGGGCACCCATGGAATGCCATGGGGTGGGGGGAGGGCCGCTCTAATCAGTGCTGCGGGAAGCTGGGCCCATTCTTAGATGCTCGAGTGCATGCAGATAGCTGGAGCCACGGCTGAAAGCTACTGCGGCAGAGAAGATGTGGCATGCAGCCACTGTCGTTGGAGTTTCTGGCTTGCGGTGAGGCGGATGACTCTTTCACTGCTTGAAGCGATGACTGCCCATGTTGGGCATGTGGGGATCCCTGGCGAGGATCAACCAGGGATCTGGAGGCAGGGGTTTGGCTGGGCCATAGACAAGGTGGTGCCTCCCCATGGGAATGTGGGGTTGCGGGTCATCCAAGGCAGGAGGCGCGGTGGCCTCCCAGAATCAGAGACAGCCAGGCCCCGGGTCGGGAACAGTGGTTCCCCAGATGGGAGCTGAGGGCCTAGAGGGTAGGAGGATTAGAACATGCTAAATGGAGGCTGCAACGCTACGCCAGCAGGGAATGTAAATAGGTTTTTAGCGCTAAACAGCGACTGGGTGCAAGGAGAGGCGCTTGAAAACGTCTACTTCACACCTAGAGAAGCGATACTCAGGTTAGCGTGACGGCGACCAGGGCCTAGAACTTAGGCAGGTGGTTTGGCCTGTAGCACTGATCCGAGCTGACTGCTTTGCCAATGAGGCTGGGGGCTCGACAACCAATGAGGCAGATGTTGCAGACCTAGTGGGGCAGAGAACTATGCCTGGCGGAGCAGTGGGACTGAGGGTCCGACTAGAGTGGACACAGGGAAACTAAGAAGCTGAAGGCTGGGAGCCTGTGCTGAAAACTTCGAAGAGGAGTTCATTAGACAGGGAGAATTGTCATCTGTACTGACAGGGAAACCGATTGGACGCTGATGGAGAGAACAGACTCTGAACTGACAGGGAGAACGATCTGAACTGACAGGGCGAACGACTCTGGAACCTGACAGGGAGAAGTTCTGGACCCCTGACAGGGAGAACGTCTCTGGACTGACAGGGAGAAGACTCATGAAACCGGACAGGGACCGAACTCTGGACAACTGACAGGGAAACGAACTCTTCGAATGACAGGGAAACCGACTCTGGACGTGCAGGGAGAACGACTTGACCTGACAGGGAGAAGGATCTGGACCAACCAGGACACTGATGCTTGGACTTGGAGAATAGTAGACGCTCTGGGACTATAGAAGAATGGTAATTTGAGCTAGAGGCAGGAGCTGATGACACTGGGTAGGGACTAGTGCTCGACAAATCTGGAGCAAGAACTAGTGCAGCCCTGGAGACTATGATATGTTAGGGCTCGAGGGCAGACGAGGGCTGAGGACTGAAAACTAGCACGGTTAATTGTGTGGCGTTAGTAAGTGAGGAGGCTTCTTAAACGTGGTGGGGATAGGCACTGCTACCAACTAAGGCAGGGAGGCTGCGATTGAAAGCGGCAGATATACAGATACTTGAGGGTCAGGCATTTGGCCTACTGGGAAGGCCGGAACTTAAACCTGACTACAGGAAGAAGGATTACACTACATCCAAGGAAGGCGCACTCTTAACTTGTAACCATAGAGCAGGATACCTAGCACTATTGAGGGGCAGGACCTCAAGCTGGACACTTTAACTACAGGTTGGTATGAAACTTTAACTAATCCTACCAGGTGGGCAAGGGAACTCTATCTACGGGGGAGGGACTCTGGACCTACCCAGGAAGGAACGGGAACTGGACAATAGGTCAGGGGGCATCAGGGGTGGATTCTGGTAGGGTCACCCCGGGTGAATGTCTGGCAGGTCCCTGAGGTTGAGGTCTGTAGGTTGCAGGGACCTCGGGCTGGAACTATAGTGGTAGCAGTGGGCCGCCAGGACTCCAGGCTGGGACGGCAAGTCCACCAGGCTGTGACTGGAGAGTGCCCAAGTCTGGGCTTACTTCTGCAGTAGCTGCAGGCTGTGGCTCATCCAAGGAGCGCGGGTGAAGAATCCAGTGCCAGGAGCATGAGGGGCTCTTGGGGGGAGCAGGTGGAAGTTTTGTGGACTGAAAGTTCCAGAGTGCAGGAACAGTCGGATCGGGCAAGTAGGAGGAGTAGGAGTTGATGGTGTCGCATGGTGGTGCGATGGATAGCCAGGGAGTCGAGCAAGTGGTGGCTCAGGAGAAGGGCGGTACTGGTGGTCGAGCGGTGACTTCAGGTGGGAGGGTGCCCCTGATCTCTTGCTGGCTCGTGACGCAGGTACTGTATTCCCTCATAGATCCACACTTGGTGAAAGGGTGTGGTCCATTCCCTGACCACTGAGCGAGGCTGGAGCAGGGCTTGGTAGTTTCTTAATGAAAAGAGGTGATGGTAGGGCCTCGCACTCATATTCTCGGAGCATGGCGTCTTCCGTGTGGAGGTGTGTGACTGAGGGGGTGGTGAAGCAAGCTCATATGTCTGGGATGTGGTACGTCGTACCATCTGGGGGGGAAACAGCTCCTCTTGCTGGGGTACTTGAAATTCAACTTTAATGCTCAGAATCGGCCTTGCAGGACCATGTAAAAACTTTGGTCGTAAATCCTGAATGAACGGACGTGTAAGAAAAACTGTTGTCACTATCTGGCTCAAAGGACAATTATTTTAGATGAGGATAACTAGTATGTGAGCACCAAATTAACGGAACTTAATGGAATGAAGGGCTCGTGAGGGGAATTAGTGTGTGCCGTGGGAGTGGGCCTACACTGGGCGAAACTGGGTTGATCACGTTTGTATTTACATTTTGCCAATGTGGAATTAGCGTTGAACTTGAGTCTGTGTCAAGTGGTTTTTGGAGGATAAACTTTTTTTTACACATCTTTTACACAAGGGAAGGGTTCTTCAGGCCACACTGGCAAATGTATTTCCGTGATTTCAAATATTACTATTATTTAACACAAGTTACCAGGTTTAAAGTTAGAATTTCTAAAGGAATGATATATAATATATATTTTTTTTCATGAAATAAATGAAAATGAAAGAAAAATAGAATCACACAAGGATGTGATTCGCCTTGCAGCCTTTGAAAATAGTTGGAATGGTTATGGATAATGATTCATCAGTGCTTAATTCTTAATAGGCTTTAACCACTGTTCCGCCGCTTCAGGAAGTCCAAAGCTCAGTAAAAGATAGGCTGAGGTAGCAGCTGCTGAAGATTAGATGACAGTTTGTGCTGTTGATAAAAACCAGGACCGTCCGTCCGTTTCATTGGTCAAACGGGTTTATTTATTTATTCTGAACACATTTCTGTTTGTTGGCCATGTCAATTCTTGTATTTAAAAAATAAAAATAATCTTAATTTTAAATTTGCTAGCTGGACAGGCAAACGCTGCCAAGGATTAAACAGTAAACCAATCAAAATCCGTGTACCATCTCTTCTAATCACGTCTGCCAATCCTGTTCTCCGTACCTAAGGGAGTAAACACAGCTGGTAACAGCTCGAGAGCGATCTCCTTCCAACAAAATGCTATAGAGTCTTTTTTGACTATTTTAGTTATAGAAACGCAATACCACCAATACATTTTAAATGTGCAAGAAAAAAAATTCTGGAACACCTTTACTCCACACACAGAGACGCATAGAAAGCTCTCTCTCGTCCTCCATTTGGCAAATCTGACCATAATTTTAGCCTCCTGATTCCTGCTTACAAGCAAAAATTAAAGCAGGAAACACCAGTGACTATATAAAAAAAAATGGTCAGATGAAGCAGATGCTAAACTACAGGACTGTTTTGCTAGCACAGACTGGAATATATTCTGGGATTCCTCATGGCATTGAGGATTACACCACATCAGTCATTGGCTTCAACAATAAGTGCATCGATGACGTCGTCCCCACAGTGACCGTACGTATATACCCCAACATGAAGCCATGGATTACAGGCAACATCCGCACTGATGTCCGCGCTAAAGGGTAGGTAGAGCTGCCGCTTTCAAGGAGCGGGACTCTAACCCGGAAGCTTATAAGAAATCCCGCTATGCCCTCCGACGAATATAGGACAAAGATCGAATCATACTACACCGGCTCTGACGCTCGTCGGATGTGGTAGGGCTTGCAAACCATTACAGACTACAAAGGGAAGCACAGCCGAGAGCTGCCCAGTGACAAGAGCCTACCAGACAAGCTAAACTACTTCTATGCTCGCTTCGAGGCAAATAACACTGAAACATGCATGAGAGCACCAGCTGTTCCGGAAGACTGTGTGATCACGCTCTCCGCAGCTGATGTGAGTAAGACCTTTAAACAGGTCAACATTCACAAGGCCGCAGGGCCAGCCGGATTACTAGGACGTGTACTGCGAGCATGCGCTGACCAACTGACAAGTGTCTTCACTGACATTTTCAACCTCTCCCTGTCCGAGTCTGTAATACCAACATGTTTCAAGCAGACCACCATAGTGCCTGTGCCCA
>NW_019950232.1:0-8753 GCF_002910315.2 Salvelinus sp. IW2-2015 | reverse complement strand
TTTGTGCAAGGGGGTATTGTCATGCTAAAACAGGAAAGGGCCTTCCCCAAAATGTTGCCACAAAGTTGGACACACAGAATCCTCTAGAATGTAATTGTGTGATGTAGCGTTACGATTTCCCTTCACTGGAACTTAGGGGCCTAGCCATAACCATGAAAAACTGTCCCAGACCATTATTCCTCCTYCACCAAATTTCACAGTTGGTGTTATGCATTCGGGCAGGTAGCGTTCTCCTGCCATCCGCCAAACCCAAATTCCTCTGTCAGACTGCCAGATGGTAAAGCGTGAATCATCACTCCAGAAAATGCGTCTCCACTACCCCAGAGTCCAATAGCAGCAAGCTTTACACCCGTCCAGCCGACACTTGGCATTGCGCATAGTGAAATTAGGCTTGTGTGCGGCTGCTCGCCCATGAAAATCCATTTAGACGAACATATGTTCTCCAGAGATGTTCGATCGGGTTCAAGTCCGGACTCTGGCTGGACCACTCAAAGACATTCAGAGACTTATCCCGAAGTCACGCCTGTGTTGTCTTTATCTGTGTGCTTAGGGTCGTTGTCCTGTTACAAAGGTGAACATTCGCCCCAGGCTGAGCTTCTGGGCACACTGGATCTCTCTGTACTTTGCTCCGTTCATCTTTCCCTCGATCCTGACTAGTCTCCCAGTCCCTGCCACTGAAAAACATCCCCACAGCATGATGCTGCCACCACCATGATGTACTGTAGTAATGGTGCAAGGTTTCCTCCAGACTTGACACTTGGCATCCCCAGACCAGAGAATCTTGTTTCTCATGGTCTGATAGTCCTTTAGGTGGCTTTTGGCAAACTCCAAGCGGGCTCTCTTACCTTTTACTGAGGAGTGGCTTCCGTCTGGCAACTCTACCATAAAGGCTTGATTGGTGGAGTGCTGCAGAGATTTGTTCCTTATGGAAGGTTCTCCCATCTCTACAGAGTAACTCTGGAGCTCTGTCAGAGTGACTGTTGGGTTCTTGGTCACGTCCCTGACCAAGGACCTTCTCCCCCGATTGCTCAGTTTTGCCGGGCGGCAATCTCTAGGAAGAGTCTTGGTGGTTCCAAAGTTCTTCCATTTAAGAATTGTGGAGGCCACTGTGTTCTTGAGGACCTTCAATGCTTACAGAACAGTTTTGTACCCTCCCCCAGATCTGTGCCTCGACACAATACTGTCCCCGGAGCTCTACGGACAACTCCTTTGACCTCATGGCTTGGTTTTTGCTCTGACATGCACTGTCAACTATRTGTGCTTCTAAAAATCATGTCCAATCATTAGAATTTACCACAGGTGGACCCCAATAAAGTTGTAGAAACATCTCAGGGATGATAAATGGAAACAGGATGAACCTGARCTTAATTTGAGTCTCACAGCAAAGGGTCTGAATAGTTAGGTAAATAAGGTATTTCTGTTTTTTCATATTTTTGTAAACATTTCTAAAAACCAGGTTTTCACTTTGTCATTATGGGGTATTGTGTAGATTGATGAGGAAAACATTTAATTTAATATATTTTAGAATAAGGCTGTAACGTAACAAAATGTGGAAAAAGTCAAGGGGCCAGGAATACTTTCCGAATGCACTGAACATAATGTCTACTACTTAATGAGGAAGGCATGAATGGCAACCGGGACACAGTGCACTTCGCTCCCGCTTGACAAGCACTATAGTCACTGTAAGCAGAAGTATACAACAATGAAGCAACAGTACACCCATCATCAGTACTGTTAATCAAAAATAGTAAATCGTCAGTTTTATAACTGAAAATATGCAATTATTTGTGTAAAACTAACAGTGAAATACAACATCAGACTCATCCTCTGGCTTCATAACAGAAGTTGAAACTCTCACAGTATGGTATCGCAATATACGGTAGTTGCATGGTAAGAAACGGAAGGTAAAAAACACAGCTCAATCAAAACCGTCTAACCTATAGCAGAGCTCTTTTGACGCACCCACTCCTTTCCACACGCCCACTACTTTCCTTTCGACACACCTGCTCACCCATACTCTGGTTGCCATATTGGGCTGCAACTACCCCCTTCTCGTGGGAGATCGTGTGGGGACCATGGCATTGGGGACACTCACGCTCGTCTGTTAGTTAGCTAGCTAGTAGTCTTTCGAGGCGAGTGGATACTGTACTGGACATCGTCAAACTGGAGGGAGGGCATACTTTCTAGGTAAGATTTATTAACTTTACAAATGTGTGGTTACACATTGAAAATAGACACTAGTTAGCTAGCCACCTAGCTAGTTAGGTAGCTAGCTAACTAGCACAAGCAATATGAGCATTAATAGCTAGCTAGCTAATTATTTCATAAGATAATAATGCCAGCTAATGTTACAAATAGGTTTGCTCAATTAGTTCACAACGTTGGCTAGCTAATGTTAGCTAGCTTTACTAGCTGGTGAGGTTAACGTTCGGGCCTTCCATCATTGTATCCAAATATTTTAATTTCCCTTTTATCTGTTGTGTAATGTTGTACCTATGTTAGCTAGATATATGTATTTAACACAGTACTGTCAGTTATCTAGCCAGCTAGCTCGGTAACTAGCCTAGTTAGCACCACAGCCTTGCATTAGCTAGCTACACAGCGTAGTGGCAAAAATGGTGGTGATGTAACTATTGGTCAATGGACATCATTAACAACTGTAACTAGGCTTGTTAGTTAGCCTCACCTCTTCCTGCTAGCTTGTCAGTGAACGTTAACTAAACGTTAGCTAGTGTTAAAGTTGTAACATTAGCTAACGTAAACTCACCCCATTCTGTACAAATGTGCGTAACCGCGATATTCAAACGAGGCTACAAAGAAAACTAATGGGACTGTAGCGACTGTCTTGACTTCAAAATCGKGGGTGTGAACTAGGTTTTTATTCATGTGTTGATCGACATGGTAATGGCTCTATAGTATTGGAGAAAAGTTGAAAAAACTGACCCTCCGTTACATCTTGACGTGTCATGTCGTAACGTACAGCATGCATAAAGSAACTATTTCTGTTTTACAATCTCTCTCCACCAGGTGTAGCACTTCTCTCATCGATTAAAAACAAGAAATGGACAGTGACGGGGGTAAGAGGGGATACCTAGTAATTTTTTTCGTCATCATTGCATGCGATCATCATTCTCAAAGCTGCTGTTTACTTCTAAGATCACTTTAGCACCGCCCTAAAAACCCGATTCAAATTCGACACAAACCTTCAAATAGGTATGTAATGCCACATTATATAAACTCTTTATAGTATTTTATTTACATTTTAGAGGCGATAATGTGATAAGTTGGACAGATCGAGTGAAAAAAAGCAATTTTCCCACACGACATCTGTCCTTCTCACTACCACGCATTAGTTTCGCTTCCCCACCCGCCATTTTTAAAAAGACCCGACATGGCTCATTGCCTGCTTGAATTATGCAGAAACGGGCAGTGTTTAGGTCATGTAATCGATTTTGTTGGAAAGCGGAGAAATTGTGCATTACAATGGTATTGACATTACAGTTGATCTGGAAGTATTACGTTTTTGGGGCGCTAAAATAAGGGCAATTGTACGGACCAAGGCGATGTACGAGTTTACGTTAGCTGGCCAGCTATTTAACTATTTTTGACTTAGCTAGCTATACATTACTTTGACCGTACATTGACTAGGTCTAGCCTCGTTGTTGTTACGTAATTTTCTTGTGTTACTTTTTGATTATATATTTTTTACTTTAGTTTATTTAGTATTTTTTTTCTTAACTCAATGTCTTGAACTACATTGTTGGTTAAGGGCTTGTAAGTAAGCATTTCACGGTAAGGGCTACACCTGTTGTATTCGGCGCATGTGACAAATACAATTTGATTTGATTTGATATGTTTTTCCTGATTGTTGTTGAATTCTCAGCGGGATGCATTCTATGCATCCCCTGCCAAAACAAACAAATATGCTGTGCAATGAAGGGTTGCTCCTTCCCCATTAACAAACAATGTCTCCCTTGGCGGAAGTCCTTACTGATAAAATCATGTACATTTTCTCTCCTTCAATCTATACCCTCTGTCTTCCCCTCTTTCTCTCTCCCTTCCTCTCTCCCCCCTCAGTGTTCCTCTGGAGAGGGGTGCCTCGGACGACTTCTGGCAGAGAGAAATGCTTGCAGTCTGGCCAGTGAGATCGGGGGAGGCTCCCCAGTACCGCCACCTTTTCTCACTGGAGAATGATGACGGCAAGAGTGAGGACAAATCAAATCAAATCAAAAAATCGTATTGATCACATACACGTGTTTAGCAGATGTTATTGTGCGTGTAGCGAAATGCTTGTGTTTCTAACTTCAACAGTGCAGTAATATCTAACAAGTAATATCTAACAATGTCACAACAATACACACAAATCTAAGTAAAGGAATGGAATATAAAAATGTATGGACAACCAATGTCAGAGCGGCATAGACTAAGATACAGTAGAATAGAATAGAATACAGCATATACATATGAGATGAGTAATGCAAAATATGTAAACATTATTCAAGTGACTCGTGTTCCAGTTATTAAAGTGGCCAGTGATTTCAAATCTATATATACAGTGGGGCAAAAAAGTATTTAGTCAGCCACCAATTGTGCAAGTTCTCCCACTTAAAAAGATGAGAGAGGCCTGTAATTTTCATCATAGGTACACTTCAACTATGACAGACAAAACAGAATGAGGAAAAAAAATCCAGAAAATCACATTGTAGGATTGTTTATGAATTTATGTTGACACAAGTTATGCAGGTGGAAATAAGAAGTATTAGGTCAATACATTAACAAAGTTTATCTCAATGATCTTTGTTATTATACGCTCTTGTTGGCCAATGACAGAGGTCAAACGTTTCTGTAATGTACTTCACAAGCGTATTTCACACTACGGTGGCTTGCGTATTTTGCCTCATTTCCTCGCATGCAAGATCTCCTTCGTAGATGCAGTGATGTGTTTTGGGGCGTTCTCGGTCAACACGGATTTTCTCAACTCGCCTGCAAAGAATTTTCTATGGGGTTGAGATTGGAAGACTGGCTAGGCCACTCCATGGAACCTTGTAAATTCTTTTATACGAAGACCCACCTCCTGTCGTTGCCCGGGCGGTGGGTTGTTTGGATCATTTGTGTCATGCCGTGCGGAAAAGACGCTCCAGCACCCGAAATTTACTCTTCTATGCCCTTAGTGTTCTTGCAATAAGATTTAATATTGGAAGGAATTATCCACGCGCCTTGAACTCATGAAAGATGTCAAAATTAAATCTCACGATAGCTGGCCTCCTATTCATTCTTTTTTGCATTACATCGTGATCCAGTCGTCCTGGTCCCGTCTTGCAGAAAAACCAGGCCCACAATGCATGATGTTTTCCACCCCATGACTTCACAGTAGTATCGCGTGTCTCTTTGGATGCAACTCAGGCATTCTTGTTGTGCTCGTCCAAACACGACGAGTTTGAGCTTTTTCACAAAGAAAAAGTTTATTTTGGTTTCAAGTCTAGACCTAAATGACATCTCCTCCAATCTTCTTCTGGGATCAATCCAAATGCCTCCTCTAGGCAAAACTTCAGATTGGGCCTGGACATGTACTGGCTTAAGCAGGGACACGTCTGCACTGCAGGATTTGAGTCCTGGCGCGTAGTGTGTTACTGATGGTAGGACTTTGTTACTTTAGTCCCAGCTCTCTGCAGAGTCATTCACTAAGCGTCCCCCCGTGTGGTTGTGAGATTTTTGCTCACCGTTCTTTGTGATCATTTTGACCCCACGGGGTGAGATCTTGCGTGGAGCCCAGATCGATGGAAGAGATATATCAGATGGTCTTGTATTCTTCCATTTCCTAATAACTCCCACAGTTGATTTCTTCAAACCAATAGAGCTGTATACTTACTCAGTATTCGCAAGGATTCAGTCACCTTTTCCGCACGTCCTGGTGCATGGTCTACAATCTTTGTATACTGGTGTCTTTTTGACAAAGCTCTTTGCATGCGCGTCTATTTAGTGAGTTGGGGTGTGACTCGTTTGAAGTGTTTGGGTGACAAAGGTGTACTAATCATAATACTGGAAATAACAAAAGAGATTCAAACAGGTGCCATTAATACAGGTAACGAGTGGAGCGACAGAGGAGACCTCTTAACGAAGAGTAGTTACAGGTGCTATGAGAGGCCAGAAAACTTGCTTTCGTTTTGTAGGTAACACAGATACTCTATTTTACGACACCATTAATTTGCAAACATACATTCATTAAAAAGCCTACAATGTGATTTCTGGGAAAAAAATATTCGCATTTTGTCTGGCAATAGTTGAGCTGTACCTATATAAGAATTACAGCCTCTTCTCATTTATTTTTAATGGAGAACTTGCGCCACAATTGGTTGGTGATCTGACTTAAATACTTTTTTGCGCCTCACTTGTTCTATATGTGTAGCAGCCTAAAAGCCCTATATGCAACGAATAGCTATATACATAGTGGAGCTGCACATAAGTAATTTATATCAGCCTCTGCCACTCAGACTCATGATGGAACAAGTAAGATGTAGAACAGGCGCACCGTTTTATAGTGGTCTGGCATCGATGCGGCGCAGGCGATACCCAGCTTTGATGCACTGAACTACCCTCGCTTCATGAGAGAATGAATAGGCAAGTGGCTTGGGTGTTTGTTTCCTTGAAGATCTTGTTTGCCTTCCTGTTGAAGCATCAGGATGCGGTAGGTGGCCTGCTGGGCAGTTAGTATTGCCCCGGTGATGTATTGGGCAGACCGCCACCACCCTCTAGGAGAGTCCTTCTGGCAGTTGTGCCAGTTGCCTTTCCCAGGGCCTGATCTAGAGGTTGATACTGACCCACCATCGTGATCGCCACCTCTCAAGTGTCCGTCTTTAAAATTTTCTGTGAGGGTTATTAGGGTGCTGCGCCAGCATTTTCTTCACGCCTCATCGACTCGTTGAAATAGCAAGCGCTGTTGCGCCTTTCCTTGGTGGTGA
This sequence comes from Salvelinus sp. IW2-2015, assembly GCF_002910315.2. Lineage (NCBI taxonomy): Eukaryota > Metazoa > Chordata > Actinopteri > Salmoniformes > Salmonidae > Salvelinus > Salvelinus sp. IW2-2015. The sequence continues at coordinate 1,794 of NW_019950232.1, read as the reverse complement.
AGTCGATGAGTGAACCGGAGAAACAGGAGGGGACTGATCACGCACAACCTGAGGGTAGGTCTCTGCATGTTATTGAGGATAATTTCAGCGCAGCCAGATGTGCTTGTTAACTACCCCATGTTTACCCACCTTGGCGCGGGCCAGCCCTGTCAGGATAGTTCCAGATCGGATAACTTGCAAGAGGGAGTGTTAGTATATTTCCATGACTGACCACCCTCCCTTAGTCTATAGATGATGAGCTATGAGGCACTATGGGTGTTGTAGTCAATGAAATAAATTATTATCTACAACATATAGAGTGTTCCTTATTGTCCTATCGTGTGAAAGGGCCAGCTGGGCAGTACAATTAGCAGATTGCAGTCATCTGCTGGGATCTGATAGTGACAGCAAAGTATGCAACACTTGGAGTTGGCGTCTAGGCGTTTCGGGATAATGGTGTTGATTGTGAGCCATGAGCCAGCCTTTCCAAGCCACTATTATGGCGTACAGACTCAGAAGCAAGAGTCTACAGGTTGTAGTCATTAGAAGGATTAACTATGTTCTTGGGCACAGGGTACTATGATGGTCTGCTTGAAACATGTTATTTATGTATACAGACTCAATGTGAGACAGGGAGAGAGGTCTTAAAAGAATGTCAGTAAGAACACTTGCAGTTGTTGGTCAGTCTGACTGGAAAGAATGACTGGAGTTACACTCCTAAGGAAGAAATTTCCTTTCTTCTGACCCTATGAGCACATTAGCTGAAATTGACACATGTTTAAATTATTCTAACTATCTAGACTCGCGAAGAGGATGCATCACACAGTTGACCGGAACAGCTTATCTCTTCATGCATGTTTCAGTGTACTTGCCTGTGAGCAAGCATATAACTTAATGCAGCTTTGTCGTGATACAGCCTCGTAGTCACTGAGGCAAGCTACTCGCGCTGTGCTTCCCTTTGTAGTGCTGCTAATAAGTTTGCCAACTCTGCCACATCTGACGTAGGCGGTCAGAGGTTGTGGTTATTTATCTTGCGGTCTAATAAGGTGCCATGATAATAACGAAAACGAATTAACATACGTCCCTGTATTATGAGCTTTGTGCCTGTATTGAGTCGAGTTCTGTTGCTGGACTGAGTAAGTGGCTCGATACCAAGTTAGGGAAATTTTCTTATTAAGTCTTATCTTTGGGTGTTACTGTTCCGGCGTCGTCCGTGAGAAGCGGACAGCTCTAGCCTTCTCAAGCTCACGAAAGTCGGGATAGATTGCCATGTAATCTACCATGGCTTTACTGGTATGACCCCGGTATGTGTACGCTATAAAGGTCGATGGCGAGACGACCGGTGGCCATCAACAGACCCAGCGTTATTGAACGAAGCCCAGTGAAGCGTGAATAGTATCGAAGTACTAAACGAATGGACCACAATACGGAACGAATCCCAAGGAAGACCATCGCCTCCAGTCTGTGTGATCACAAAAACAGTCCTGCTAGAAACATTTTAGCATCTGCCTTCATCTTGATATTCACTTCTGTTTATTAGATTACCTTATGTCACTGGTGCATTCCTGAGCTTTTCCATTTAATGAACCTTGATACAAGCAGGAAAATCAGAAGTAAGAGATAGAGTAAATTTAGAAATGTCGAGATTTAGTACCACATGTGTTGACTTGTGAGCGAGCAATGGAGAGGAAAAGAAGCCATGGTGTGTACACGTCTCCTGTTTGTCTGTGATTATCAACGCGTGGTCATAGAAGTTCAAGTTTTTCCTTCTGCTTTGCACATTTTTACACCAGCTTGATACTGATAATTTGGTTT
>NW_019950231.1:0-8753 GCF_002910315.2 Salvelinus sp. IW2-2015 | reverse complement strand
TTAGTTGTTCATGCTAATGTTGTTCACTCTAATGTTGTTCATGCTAATGTTGTTCATTTAACGTTGTTCATTCTAATGTTGTTCACGCTAATGTTGTTCATGCTAATGTTGTTTGTTCTTCTAATGTTGTTGATTCTAACGTTGTTCAGCTTAATGTTGTTCATTCTAACGTTGTTCACGCTAATGTTGTTCAGCTAATGTTGTTCATTCTAATGTTGCTAAAGCGAATGTTGTTCGCTAATTTGCTAAAGCTAATGTTGTTCATCGCTAATGTTGTGCATTCTAACGTTGTTCACGCTAATGTTGTTCATTCTAATGTTGTTCACGCTAATGTTGTTCATGCTAATGTTGTTCACGCTAATGTTGTTCATTCATAATGTTGATCATTCTAATGTTGCTAAAGCGAATGTTGTTCACGCTAATGTTGCTAAAGCTAATGTTGTTCACGCTAATGTTTCTAAAGCTAATGTTGTTCACGCTAATTTGTGCATTCTAACGTTTTTCACGCTAATGTTGTTCATCGCTAATGTTGTTCACGCTAATGTGTTCATTCTAATGTTGATCATTCTAATGTTGCTAAGCGAATGTTGTTCAGCTAATGTTGCTAAAGCTAATGTTGTTTATGCTAATGTTGTTCACGCTAATGTTGTTCACGCTAATGTTGCTAAAGCGATTGTGTTCACGCTAATGTTGCTAAAGCTAATGTTGTTCATGCTAATGTTGTTCACGCTAATGTTGTTCACGCTAATGTTGCTAAAGCTAATGTTGTTCACGCTAATGTTGTTCATGCTAATGTTGTTCACGCTAAATGTTTTCACGCTAATGTTTGCTAAAGCAATGTTGTTCACGCTAATGTTGCTAAAGCGATTTGTTCACGCTAATGTTGCTAAAGCTAATGTTGTTCATGCTAATGTGTTCACGCTAATGTTGTTCACGCTAATGTTGCTAAAGCTAATGTTGTTCACGCTAATGTTTGTGCATTCTAACGTTGTTCACGCTAATGTTGTTTCATGCTAATGTTGTTCACGTAATGTTGTTCATTCTAATGTTGCTAAAGTCGATGTTGTTCACCTAATGTTGCTAAAGCTAATGTTGTTCACGCTAATGTTTGCTAAAGCTAATGTTGTTCATTCTAATGTTGTTCATTCTAACGTTGTTCACGCTAATGTTGTTCACGCTAATGTTGTTCATTCTATACGTTGTTCACGCTAATGTTGTTCATTCTAACGTTGTTAACGCTAATGTGTTATTAATGTTGTTCATCTAAGTTGTTCAGCTAATGTTGTTCTTTAACGTGTGTTCATGCTAAGTTGTTCATTCTAAGTTGTTCACGCTAAATGTTGGTTCATGCTAATGTTGTTCATGCTAATGTTGTTCAGCTAATGTTGTTCATTCTAACGTTGTTCATTCTAATGTTTGTTCATGCTAATGTGTTCCGCTAATGTGTTCATGCTAATGTTGTTCATTCTAACGTTGTTCATTCTAATGTTGTTCACGCTAATGTTGTTTCATGCTAATGTTGTTCACTCTAACGTTTCACTCTAAGTGTTTGTTCATGCATGTTGTTCATGCTATGTTGTTAGCTAATGTTGTTCTGAATGTTGTTCATTCTAATACGTTGTTCATTCTAATGTTGTTCATTCTAATGTTGTTCATCTAATGTTGTTCACGCTAATGTTGTTCATGCTAATGTTGTTCATTCTAATTTGTTCATGCTAATGTTGTTCAGCTAATGTTGTTCACGCTAATGTTGTTTCATCTAACGTTGTTCACTCTAATGTTGTCTCGCTAATGTGTTCATGCTAATGTTGTTGTTCACGCTAATGTTGTTCACGCTAATGTTGTTCACTCTAACGTTGTTCACTCTAATGTTGTTCACGCTAATGTGTTCATGCTATGTTGTTCACTCTAACGTTGTTCAGTAATGTTGTTCACGCTAATGTTGTTCATGCTAATGTTGTTCACTCTAATGTTGTTCATGCTAATGTTGTTCACGCTAATGTTGTTCACGCTAATGTTGTTCATTCAAACGTTGTTCATTCTAATGTTGTTCATGCTAATGTTTCATTTAATGTTGTTCATTTCTAATGTTGTTCATTCTAATGTGTTCATTCTAACGTTGTTCATTCTAATGTTGTTCATTCAAGTGTTCTTCTAACGTTGTTCATTCTAATGTTGTTTACTCTAAATGTTGTCACTCTAATGTTGTTTTACTCTAATGTGTTTACTCTAATGTTGTTTACTCTAATGTTGTTCAATCTAAATGTTGTTCATGCTAATGTTGTTCATTCTAACGTTGTTCATTCTAAGTTGTTCATGCTAAGTTGTTATTCTAACGTTGTTCATCTAACGTTGTTCATTCTACACGTTGTTCAATTCTAACGTTGTTCATTCTAAGGTTCATCAACGTTGTTATTCTAACGTTGTTCATTCTACGTTGTTCATTCTAAGCGTTGTTCATTCTAACGTTGTTCATTCTAATGTTGTTCTCTAATGTTGTTCATTCTAATGTTGTTTCACGCTAATGTTGTTCATTCTAACGTTGTTCATTCTAACGTTGTTCATTCTAACGTTTTCAGTAATGTTGTTCACACTAATGTTGTTCATGCTAATGTTTGTTCACGCTAATGTTTGTTCATTCTAACGTTGTTCATTACGTTGTTCACGTTAATCGTTGTTCACGCTAATGTTGTTCACGCTAATGTTGTTCACGCTAATGTTTGTTCACGCTAATGTTGTTCACGCTAATGTGTTCATTTAACGTTGTTCATTCTAATGTTGTTCACGCTAATGTTGCTCGCCTAATGTTTTTCACGACACGCGTAAAATCCCGGTGTCTTGGGACAACTTTTATAGTAGAAGAATATTAAACAACTTTGTTAAATTTGAGTATGATGTTTATTTATTCAACAAATGATGTTAAAATGTTCAAACGCATACTTTCATATGAAAGTCCAATTCAATCATTAGGACATGCAACGCAGAGTCAGCCCTCTTTAGCTTGCTACCTATAACGTTGGACGAGATATACAGCACCAGTCAAAGTTTGGACACACCCATCATTCAAGGGGTTTTCTATATTTTCTACATTGTAGAATAATAGTGAAGACATCAAAAATGAAATAACACATATGGAATCATGTAGTAACCAAAAAAGTGTTTAAACAAATCAAAATATATTTGATATTTTATATTATTGCTTTGGCACGCTCTTGGCATTCTCTCAACCAGCTTCTTGAGAATGCTTTTCCAACACGCTTGAAGGAGTTCCACATATGCTGAGCACTTGTTTGGCCGCTTTTTCCTTCACTCTGCGGTCCGACTCATCCCAAACCATCTTAAATGAGTTGAGGTCAGGGATTGTGGAGGCCAGGTCATCTGATGCAGCACTCCATCACTCTCCTTCTTGGTCAAATAGCCTTACACTGTCTGGAGGTGTGCTGGTCATTGCTTTTTATTTTATTTATTTATTTATTTAACAAGGCAAGTCAGTTAAGAACAAATTTTTTTTTCAATGACGGCCTACGGGGAACAGTGGGTTAACTGCCTTGTTCAGGGCAGTTACCACTAGGCTCCGTGCCACCCCAATGTCCTGTTGAAAACAAATGATAGTCCCGTAAGCCCAAACAGATGGGATGGTGTATCGCTGCAGAATGCTGTGGTAGCCATGCTGGTTAAGTGTGCCTTGAATTCTAAATAATCACAGACAGTGTCACCAGCAAAGACCCCCACACATAACACCTCTCCTCATGCTTCACGGTGGGAACCACACATGCGGAGATCATCCATTCACCTACTCTGCGTCTCACAAAGACACGCAGTTGGAACCAAAAATATAACATTTTGACCAAAGGAACAATTTCACCCGGTCTAATGTCCATTGCTCGTGTTCTTGTCCCAAGCAAGTCTCTTCTTCTAATTGTGTCCTTTAGTCGTGGTTTCTTTGCAGCAATTCAACCATGAAGGCCTGATTCAACAGTCTCCTCTGAACAGTTGATGTTGAGATGTGTTTTTTACTTCAACTCTGTGAAGCTTTTTTTGGCTGCAATCTGAGGTGCAGTTAACTCTAACGAATTTATCCTCTGCAGCAGAGTCTTCCTTTCCAGTGGGTTCCTTTCCTGTGCGCTCCCTCATGAGAGCCATAATCATACAGCGTTTAATGTTTTTGCGACTTGAAGAAACATTCAGAGTTCTAATAGCAACTCTCTGTGTCATCATCAAACGGAGCCTTGCTATGGATACTCACAGACACAGAGGGGAAATTATGATGAGGGTGAAGAGTGACCACAACACACAATAACTGACCACAACCATATAATAACTGACACACAACAACTGACCACAACCACACAACTACTGACCACAACCATAAAATAACTGACCACACAACAACTGACCACAACCACACAACTACTGACCACAACCATATAATATGACCCAACAAACTGACACACAACACACTACTGACCACAATTAATAACTGACCACAACAACTGACCAACAACCACACAACTACTGACGACAACCATATAATAACTGACCACACAACAACTGACACAACCACACAACTACTGACCACAACCATATAATACTCCAACATACTGACCACCCACCACAAACAACTGACCACAACCACTGACCACAACCAACAAACTACTGACAACAACACACAACACACGACCACAAACACAACTACTGACCACAACCACACAACTACTGACCAAACCACACACTCTGACCAAACCACACACTAGACAACTACACACACTACTGACACAACACACAACATGCCACAACCACACACTACTGACACACAACACATTCTTGACAACCCAACAATTCTGAACCATCTAGTGACAACAACACACATACTGACCACAGACAACACAAACGACCAAACCAACAATACGACACACAACTTCTGACAAAACCACAACTATGAAACAACCACACAACTACTGACAACAACCACAACAACTACTGACAACAACCACACAACTACTGAAACACCACAAACTACTGAGTGACTACCACTACTTATAACCAGTCACTACCACTACTATACACCAGTCACCACCACTACTATAACAGTCACTACCACTACTATAACCAGTCACTACCACTACTATAACCAGTCACTACCACTACTATAACCAGTCACTACCACTACTATAACAGTCACTACCACTACTATAACCAGTCACTACCACTACTATAATATAAACAGTCATACATTACTATAACAGTCATACCATTACTATACCAGTCACTATATAACTATACCATCCTACACTACACAGTCATACCACTACTATAACCAGTCACTACCTACTATAACAGTCACTCACATTACTATAACCAGTCATACTACACTACTATAACCAGTCACTACTATAACTATAAACAGTCACTACCACTACTATAACAGTCACTACCACTACTATAACAGTCACTACCACTACTATAACCAGTCACTACCACTACTATAATATAACCAGTCATCCATTACTATACCAGTCACTACACACTATAACAGTCACTACTATAACTAAACATAATACACATAACGTCACTACCACTACTATAACCAGTCACTACCACTACTATAACCAGTCACTACCACTACTATAACCAGTCACTACCACTACTATAAACAGTCACTACCACTACTCAATAACTATAACCAGTCACTAACCACTACTCATAACCAAGTCACTATCACACTACTATAACAGTCACTACATAACTATAACCAGTCACTACTATAACTATAACCAGTCACTACTATATAACAAGTCACTACCACTACTATAAACCAGTCAGCACATATATACCATCACTACTATATAAACAGCTACCACTACTATAACCAGTCACTACCACTATATAACCAGTCACTACCACTACTATAACCAGTCATCTATAATCCAGTCACTACCACTACTATAACCAGTCACTACCACTACTATAACATCACTACCACTCCTATAACAGTACTACCACTCTATACAGTCACTACACTACTATCAACCAGTCCTACTAACTATAACAGTCACTACCATACTATACAGTATACACTACTATAACCATCACTACCACTACTATAACATCAGTCACTACCACTACTATAACCAGTCACTACCACTACTATAACGTCACTACCACTACTATACCAGTCACTACCACTACTATACAGTCACTACACTATTAACCCATCACTACCATACTATAACCAGTCACTACCACTACTATACACAGTCACTACCATACTATAACAGTCACTACCACTACTATAACCAGTCACTACCATTACTTCTGTAGACTACCACTACTATAACCAGTCACTACCACTACTATAATGCTTAAAGGCTTTGCTTTAAAAAGTAAAGTAAAACGTTTAAATATCTAGAGAGCTTTAGCAAGCCCCACAACCTTACTTGTAAACGTCAACAGTGAAGAGGCTACTCCGGGATGCTGGCTTCTAGGCAGACTTCCGCTGTCCAGTGTCTGTGTTCTTTTGCCCATCTTAAGCTTTTCTTTTATTAGCCAGTCTGAGATGGGGCTTTTTCTTTGCAACTCTGCCTAGAAGGCCAGCATCCCGGAGTCGCCTCTTCACTGTTGACGTTGAGACTGGTGTTTTGCGGGTACTATTTAATGAAGCTGCCAGTTGAGGACTTGTGAGGCGTCTGTTTCTCAAACTAGACTCTCTAATGTTGCTCTTGCTCAGTTGTGCACCGGGCTCCCACTCCTCTTTCTATTCTGGTTAGAGCCAGTTTGCCGCTGTTCTGTGAAGGGAGAAGTTATCACGGATCCCTCCGGAACTTGTCATTACCCTGCTCCTATTCCAGTGATTAGTAATTGTATAAATGTGCCCTTTGTTCACCATTGTTCTGTCGATTATTGTTACAATGTCCATTGGTCATGTGAGTACCTGTGTTGTTTTGGCTTTAATTTAATTTCGCTTGTATTGCGAAGATAATTACGGTTTCGGCCGTGTTGTATCATTGTGTTATTTATTCGAGTTGCTCTTTTGTTTGGGTTTCAACCCTGTGTTTTTTGTGTACGTGTTTGTCTGGTTCTTCGTCCCCGTGCCTTTACACGGCACGCTGTATTTTTTGGGTAATAATTTAAAACAAATATACGCATTCCTGCGCCTGTCTCCCGATCCGTATACCAACGTGACAGTAGTACACAGCGTTGTACGAGATCTTCAGTTTCTTGGCGATTTCTCTCATGGAATAGCCTTCATTTCTCAGAACAGAAAGACTGACGAGTTTCAGAAGAAAGTTATTTGTTTCTATTCATTTTGAGCCTGTATCGAACCCACAAATGCTGATGCTCCAGATACTCAACTTGTCTAAAAAAAGGCCAGTTTTATTGGTTTTTAATCAGCACAACAGTTTTCAGCTGTGCTAACATAATTGCAAAAGGGTTTTCTAATGATCAATTGGGGCGGCAGGTAGCCTAGTGGTTAGAGCGTTGGACTAGTAACCGAAAGGTTGCAAGTTCAAATCCCGAGCTGACCAGGTACAAATCTGTCGTTCTGCCCCTGAACAGGCAGTTAACCCACTGTTCCTAGGCCGTCATTGAAAATAAGAATTTGTTCTTAACTGACTTGCCTAGTAAAATAAAGGTAAAATAAAAATTAGCCTTTTAAAATGATAAACTTGGATTAGCTAACACAACGTGCCGTTGGAACACAGGAGTGATGGTTGCTGATAATGGGCCTCTGTACGCCTATGTAGATATTCCATTAAAAATCTGCCGTTTCCAGCTACAATAGTCATTTACAACATTAACAATGTCTACACTGTATTTCTGATCAATTTGATGTTACTTTAATGGACAAAAAATGTGCTTTTCTTTTAAAAAACAAGGACATTTCTAAGTGACCTCAAACTTTGGAACGGTAGCGTATATTAAAACCACTACTACAGGCCACCTCAACCCGACTAAATTAAAAAAAAATCATTATTTAACCTTTATTTAACTAGGCAAGTCATTTAAGAACACATTTTTAGTTACAATGACGGCCTAGGAACAGTGGGTTAACTGCCCTGTTCAGGGGCAAAAAGATAGATTTTTACCTTGTCAGCTCGGGGATTCGATCTTGCAACCTTTCGGTTACTAGTCCAACGCTCTAACCACTAAGCTACCTGCCACCCCAAAACGCTGATATTAACATGAAAACGACCATTGCATTAAAACTGCTGGACCGCAACAGCATATCAGACAAATTAACACAATGCAATGGAATAAGAGGCATGACATTATCAAGGACGTCAAACAAACTCAACCAAACAATGGCGGAACTCACAAAGTACAAATACAAAGATCGAAAGAAGTGTTTTAAAAGGAGCGAAGATACATACCAAGATGAAATTATCTTTTAAAAGGATGGATGGGCACAACTAAGTTTGTTAATTTGTGTTTTTTTTTAAAGTTTCTAGAAGCGAAGAAGCTGGGTGTTCCATGATGTCATATCCTGTGTTTAATTGATTGGTTGCTTACTGTGTAATCTGCATTGCCATTGGCTAGTTATGACTGGTTAATCACTTTGTTTTTGTCATGATTTGTATCAACCTTAGCCTCCCAGTGACTTGGATTACAGGCATGCGCCACCGTACACGGCGTGCAGCTTCTACGTCAGTGTTTCTGGGTACACCTTTTGGTTTGGGTACACCTTTTGGTTTGGGTACACCTTTTGGTTTGGGTACACCTTTTGGTTTGGGTACACCTTTTGGTTTGGGTAC
>NW_019950230.1:0-8753 GCF_002910315.2 Salvelinus sp. IW2-2015 | reverse complement strand
GGTTTTTTGCATTGGATCGTCTCAATTGATGCCGATGTCGCACTCCCGCATCTGCGGTGAAAGGTGACAGAGCCAGAGCCGGTGTTTGTCAGACCTGAGACACCCAGAAAATCGGTCATCCGCGAAAACGGGGAGACTCTCTTGGTATCCATTTTCACTATACGACCCCTACACTGTCAGTGGACTTGTCTGAAGGTAACCAGTACCGGTTAAAAAAACTAATGGAAGTATGAAGTAGTTTGTGTGACCCCAAAAAATGGGTTTGATATGTTATAAAAATCTATATATGATTTCCGGGTTTTTTATTATATTTCCTAGATTTATTGACAGACACTTTCAAGAACCTGTTTACTTTATGATTTATATTCTTGTCTGTCCTTTTGTCATTTATGAATGTCTTATTCAATGCGGTTTCTGTGGGCTTTTAAAGGCCAAAATCTATATTTTTATCCAAAAAAATAATATATTTTTTTCCTGATACCTAAGAGGGTCCTAAAAATACTACATCAACATGCTCAATTATCCATAGTAGACCATCCTTAAAACAATTCCGCATGTTAGCTTTACCCACCAACAAACATCTTTAAGTCTCTAAAGAGTTAATATTATATATATATATTTTTTACAGATAGCCAAGGGGCATACCCCAACACTCTGACATTATTTTACAAATGATAGCATTCTGTTTAGTGAGTCCACCACGATCAGACAACAGTAGGGATGACCAGGGATTTTCTCTTGAGTAATTGTGTGATATTGGAACCAGTTTCCATCCCTGCTAAGCATTCAAAATGTAATGATTCTTTAGGTGTTAGGGAAAATGTATGGAGTAAAAAAGTACATTATTTATCTTTAGGAATGTAGTGGGAGTAAAAGTAAAAGTTGTCAAAAATATGAATGGTAAGTACACTTAGTTAAAGTCAGATACCCCCAAAATTGGCTTAACTAAAACATCTTCGCTTGACTCTTCTCTTCCGCCCTCTTTTTTTTCTCTCTTCTACTTAACTTATTCCTCTCATGCAGTTAATTAGCCACTGGACACATTGGTTCAATTCATTAGCTAATGAGAACCTCTAAAAGGGTGGAGGGAGGACATAAGACATGCCCCCCCTCCCCTCCCCGCCTCTCTCTTTATGTACGACGGCCCTGGGGACCCATTCTGGGGGTTCTTTTGAGGCGTGAAATTGCACAGTAATTATTAGTAAATCTCACACACCATCAGAAGGCTGATCCTAGAAGCTGGAATTACATTTATAAATGTTCTGCCTAACACAGCCCCCCTATTTACAGCACCCTTGGAGACTGGGGATAAGAATAGACAGCCATAAACAGGGATCCGCAGAAAGGCCTTTCAGCCCTGGCCAGGCCTTATCTGTCTACGCGCCATACACCCGGCTTTGTCTTGGCAACAACCACAGACCCCCGATCAAACCCCCCTTGCCCTATTAGACCCTAACCCCCCATCACAAACTAGTAGACAGCTTCTTCAATTACTAGCTCCACAACTGAATAGTATGAAAACACTTTCACATGAGAGAAACATATTCATATTAACTAATTGTAGGTTATTATTAGCAAAACAGTTTAACGCAGGTTGGCTGCAGTGTCTTTTGCCTTATCTTTACTTTTTGGTTTCCTGTTCTTCCTTTTTAATTCTATTCAAGGCTATGGACCTGATATTGAGCACAATTATTAACCAAGTTTTACTGTTTTATTGAGTACCTGTCAACCAGGCCTGGTCTGTATGACACACATTATGTCCTTGTTACTGTTGGAGTTTTGCTTACACATTCAGGAATACTCCACAGGCTTGCATGGGATACTGACTCGCAAGTTATCACAAGCCATAAACATAAGGCAGACACGTGGTCTATTTCCTCATCACTCTTTCACTGAGGTTATGTGTTGTTTAGTTTTCCAAGGGATTAGGGCTCTGTAGTGTGACCTTAGCACCTTTCAACAGGGATACCACTATTTAAAAGCCTCTTTTCAGAGACCACATCATACTGTTGTACGAGGTAGGTGTGACTTAGTGCATTTCTGTTATTTAATTACCAGAACCTGTGATTTGGTGCTTTGTTACAGGCCAAGTTTTGATCCGACGAAGCCCCCAATAATGTGATTTCTGGTGGATGCGATGGAATAGAAAAGGATTCTCACAATAGGCTGTTACGGGGATGTGAAAACACGGTCAACTAGGCCTTGCCAGTATAAGTAACTGATACTTATTGCTCTGGCAATGTTAATGCGCAATAAGGACTACATGAAGCTAGAATAATGGTACAGTGTATATAAACACTACCACACACACACCACACACCACACACACACACACACACACACACGCAACACACACACACACACACACACACACACACACACCACACACACAACACACACACACACACACACACACCACACACACACACTCATACACACACATATACACACACACACTGGACTGCTGACATAGTAAAAACCAAAAAATATATATATGTGTATATGTATGTATGTATGGTATGTATGTATGTATGTATGGTATGTTGTATGTATGTATGTATGTATTGTATGTATGTATGTATGTATGTATGTGTATTATATATTATATATATATAACACTATACATAATACATGTGTGTGTGTGTGGTGCGTCAATTTTCCCTCATACTTGTTTTTATATTTTCCAATGAACTGCTTTGGATGAACGACAAGGCAATGAGCAGATGTTGATATTGAACACCTCGAGCGCCTCTACATCAGATATGCATGCAAAAGAGTATCATTATTATCTTAATGCTGACACCAAATGAGGAAATAATGTTCGTGAAAAACAAACTTTATTTGCCTGAGATTTGCCTACCCAGCTTCAAACAATGAACGACTCATGGGATATTGCATACTTTATCTAGGTGGCCGGGCGCTTGCGGCCGTTAAACCAAATTACCATTTTTACCTTACTCTCACCTTGTGAGAATTACAACCAGTGATTCTTTTTTATAATGTGTTATTTTTTTTATCAACTGATTATTCATTACCATTCTCATTCAAAGTCATGTAACTGATTTACGGATGTGCAGTGACAAGTTACTTTGTGGGAAGCCAGTTTCAATCCCCTCCCAGACAGAAATGACAGTTGAAATGAACGATAACAAGAAATAAGTTCATACAACCAAGTGACCTCTCAGTTTAAGTTTAAAAAACAGGTTAGACCAAACGTGCTGGATATGATAAAAAGGATGATTGGAGCTGTCTAGTAGGTCTAACAGTTCTCTCAGTTTGCCTCTAGGTGGCAACAGTTGACTTTTTCTCTATTCTTTGATAGGTACGCAGAGAGAGAAGGGACGTGTGATTCTATGTTGTATGGATCCGCAACCATAGACAGTACATATATAATCCGTTTTATTAATTTAATAAATCTCTGTGCCCTACAACAATAATATGTACGCTGTTCAGTATTCAGCCCTTAACGGTCCATGGTAGCAGAAAGCAGATTCTATTTCGAAGGTAGGTGGCTACTGTAGTATGTGAACTAGACACGTATATACTTTTCAGTGTAAGTTCTCTCTGATTGATGTCTGACTGTTATGGTACGTAGTTTGAGTTTTCCTGGTCAATCAAGTAGTTGCTTCTTCACAGTTGTTCATTACAGTTACCTCTACGGTATAATAAATCAAGACATAGGTTTCACAATCTGATGATTTTAGCCTTCCATGGGTAATCTCACATTGCATCTCTATTTACCTACATGTACACTGAACGGCACATTATGGCAAACAACAACAGAGCAACTCTGCTTGATATTGGGATACAGTACTTTGTCGACAAAAATATAAATTAGGCCATCTTTTTTGTGTCAGAGGACCTCCTTTAATGCCACACACAAAAACTCTTTTGAAGAAAAAAAAAGGTTCAAAGGGCTTCCAAACCGAAAACCAAAGTAACCAAGCGCACAAAGAATCAAAGCACAGGGATTGGACACAGTGAAACCACAATATCACAGACATGTCAGCTATTTCCTAATTGATGATATCCAGCCATTCAGTTAGTTAGTCAGTCAGTCATTCATTGGTTGCTAATAGCTCCTAATGCCTGAATGACAGCGACAGAATTCCACTCTGGGGATGGGCTGTCAGGAGAGTCGTGTGGACAGGGATACTTCTCATTAACGCATGTCCCTACAGCGCAGGAGGAGGAATGTCTGGTGATTGTTGCATCTTGTAAGTCGCCCGCACAGAGAGAATATTCGCGCATGTGCTTTTCCATGAGCTGGCCTCTTAGCATCAGCTCTTTGACTGTCAGAAACGGAGACTTGATCACCGTGACGGAGCATTCCACTGGCCTAACCCCGAGCAACACAGAGATAGAGGTTTCTGTGGCACTCAGGATCTCAGCTACATAGATACTGCAATTAGAGGAGCACTGGTGCCAGCACATAACGTGTTGTACTGTAACAATAACCATGTGGTTACGAATGTCTAAAGCACTGACTGAACAGTGTATACGATGGGTTTAGAAGTATCAAAAGATGGGTTGTTAAAATATAAAGCAAAATTCCAAAGGTATATTAAACCATGAGGATGATAAAAGATGATAATATGCATGGATAGATTAGATCCATGCTTCTACACCTGCATTGCTTGCTGTTTGGGGTTTTAGGCTGGGTTTCTGTACAGCACTTTGAGATATCAGCTGATGTACGAAGGGCTATATAAAAATAAAAAATAAAATTTGATTTGATCCATACTCTATGCTACACCAAACTATGCATTTGAAAAAAACGTTGGATTTTGAGACCTTTCCTCCCAAATGTAAACACCTATTTGTGTTAGCGGGAGCACAATGATTTCCATTTATCAAAGTACATAAGCACAATAGCGTCACGGTACTCAAAATCGAAAAGATGATTGATAAATCAAATTTCACCATGTGAGCTTTATAGTTTAAATGAGAATGATGGCTACCTCATCCCCCCTCTTGTGTATGGCATGAGTAGATAAGCCATTTGTCTTAATGCAATGCTGCTAGCTAGCCTAGCCCTTTGCGTGACCCATAATATGCCACTAACAACTGCTGTGGGCTGGGTAATGATGGCTTTTCATTAGCGATAGCAGCCTGGACCAGGATTAGTTTAGCAAAAGGGTCCTTCCTCTAATTGCGTACCATTACAAATATAGTAGGTAAAGTGTAGAGGGGGGCATCCGTGCCCCTCTGCTCACCGCTAATAGTAATTGAACAATTAAACTTTAGCGACTCAATTACCTCTTCACAAAAACAGAGCTATGGAGCATGGCGTCAGTTATCATGATAGATATTGTTGTCTATGGGAAAAAGGATTTGAATGGATGATATATAATGCTGATATTTTCTACCAGTGCCAGGACGCCATCACAAAACATGACAAGTAAACAGGAAATGGAGCTGGATAAGGAAAACATGTAAAGTGAACTTGGTGTCAGGTTTCATTTGTCAATTGTACTTTTAAAATGCAATCTAATGTTACTAGCTATATTTTGAATCCGGAAATGAATGCATGTCTTATAAATAACCAATTAGGCATCAACTTCTACTGATTAGCATACAGTGCCTTCAGAAAGTATTCCCCTTGACTTTTTCCACATTTTGCTACGTTACAGCCTTATTCTAAAATTGATTAAATTGTTTTTTCCCCTCATCAATCTACACACAATACCCCTTAATGACAAAGCAAAAACAGGATTTTATACATTTTTGCAAATTTTATTTAAAAAACTATCACATTTACATGAGTATTCAGACCCTTTACTCAGTACTTTGTTGAAGCACCTTTGGCAGCGATTACAGCCTTGAGTCTTCTTGGTATGATGCTACAAGCTTGACACACCTGTATTTGGGGAGTTTCTCCGATTCTTTTCTGCAGATCCTCTCAACCTCTGTCAGGTTGGATAGGGAGTGTTGCTGCGCAGCTATTTTCAGGTCTCTCCAGAGATGTTCGATTGGGTTCAATTTCGGGCTGTGGCTGGGCCACTCAAGGACATTGAGACGTGTCCAGAAGCCACTCCCGTGTTGTCTTGGCTGTGTGCTTAGAGTCGTTGTCCTGTTGGAAGGTGAACCTTCGCCCCAGTCTGAGGTCCTGAGCGCTCTGGAGCAGGTTTTCATCAAGAATCTCTCTGTGCTCCGTTCATCTTTGCCTCAATCCTGACTAGTCTCCAAGTCCCTGCAGCTGAAAAACATCCCCACAGAATGATGCTGCCACCACCATGCTTCACCGTAGGAATGGTGCCAGGTTTCCTCTAGAAGTGATGCTTGACATTCAGGCAAAGAGTTCAATCTTAGTTTCATCAGACCAGAGAATCTTGTTTCTCATGGTCTGAGAGTCTTTAGGTGCCTTTTGGCAAACTCCAAGCGGACTGTCATGAGCCTTTTACTGAGGAGTGGCTTCCGTCTGGCCACTCTACCATAAAGGCCTGATTGGTGGAGTGCTGCAGAGATGGTTGTCATTCTGTAAGGTTTTCCCATCTCCACAGAGGAACTCTGGAGCTCTGTCAGGTTGACCATCGGGTTCTTGGTCATCTCCAAGACCAAGGCCCTTCTTCCCCGATTGCTCAGTTTGGCCGTACGGCTAGCTCTAGGAAGAGTCTTGGTGGATCCAAACTTCTTCCATTTAAAAATGATAGAGGCCACTGTGTTCTTGGGGACCTTCAATGCTGCAGACATCTTTTGGTACCCTTCCCCAGATCTGTGCCTCGACACAATCCTGTCTCGGCGCTCTACAGACAATTCCTTCAACCTCATGGCTTGTTTTCTGCTCCAACATTCACTGTCAACTGTGGGACCTTATGTAGACAGGTGTGTGCCTTTCCAAATCATTTCCAATCAATTGAATTTACCTCAGGTGGACTCCAATCAAGTTGTATAAACATCTCAAGGATGATCAATGGAAACAGGATGTTATGTATTTTTTTAATAAAAGAAAATATATTTTAGAATAAGTCTGTGACGTAACAAAATTTGGAAAAATTCAAGGGGGTTGAATACTTTCCAAAGGCACTGTACAATAGTTCACTGAAAATTGCTCCTTCAGGCTGATCCTCATTATCGAAAATGTTAACAAGAACACCAGACCCAAATCTCTGAGAAAGAAGGGTGCTCTTTAACAATCCAATATTCACTCCAAGTAGGAAACCCACCATGCAGCTCCTCATTAAGTGGAATTAAAACTGTGCAGGTTTATAATTATCTAATAAATCCTGGTCCATATTAATGAATTAATGTGTGTGCTATAATTCTCCCTCACTCAATGTAGCTATGGCATTGAATGAGTCTTTTGTGTCCCAGTAGGGAGGCTTTTGTAAAATGACACCCGCGCATAATGACGCTAATCATAAATTACCATTTTCAAGATAGGTGACCGTATGTGTGATAATTACCACCCCTCTTGATTTCAAAATAAGGCCTAAGCAGTGGATTACATGGAAGAAACATCCAATAACAAGCATGCATTGGTAAACATCACTTCCTGTTACTCTCAGCTGCCTACTTTCTCATTTGATGTCAGACTCAAGAGGATGTAGGCTGAGGAGAGGATTTGATCCCAAGGAGTGACCTGTTGTTTCACTGAGAAGTCTCCTTTTTTCTACTCACTCTCTCACTCCTTCTCTCTCTCTCTCTCTCTCTCTCTCTCACTCTCTCACTCTCTCACTCTCTCGAGCCCTTTCCTAACAATGCAGCGAGAACATTTTGCAACAAAAAAAAGAGGAAAACGTAACACAATAAAATAACAATAACGAGCCTATATACAATGAATACCGGTTCCGAGTCAGTGTGCAGGGGTATGAGGTAGTTGAGGTAATTGAGGTAATATGTACAGTACCTGTAGGTAGGGGTAAAAGTGACTAGGCAATCAGGATAGATAATAAACAGAAGATATTAGATTATATCAGATTATTAGATTAATATGATATTAGATTCACATTTCAATATTATATATTAGATTAATATGATGATTCAAGTTTCAATTGATGCCAGGTGTGTGTTTCATTCCCAACCAATGAAAGAGGCTCTCCAGTGTGGGCTCCTTACTGTAGGGTCTTGAGCTCTAATTAAAAGAAACAAACAGACCAATCTAGAGATAGGGCCAACTCAGTGTCCACTTATCACCAGGCTGGAACTCTGGACAATTAAAACATGTTTGTTTGATGTCGCAATTAACACTGGGCTGCTTGCTTGGTCATTCATCTCAATATGGTTTCACTGCTTCTCTATTCATGAATGTATCTGGGCCATACCCACTTGGTTATGTTTATGGGAAACATTTAGTGATGATGAAAACAAGGACCAGCAACAATTTCCCCTCTGTTTAGCCTCCTGTATCGATATTTAACCATCTATTGTTTCTATGTTTATTACTCAACTTGTGAGAATTACTGATTTTATGTTATATATGGACTGAAGGAATGTTATCACCAAGAAGATGTTGTGAACATGCTTATAGAAAGAAGATGGGTCGAGTTGGGTCAGGCTGGTGCTCATAGGTCTTGTCACACCAGCCTTCGCTTTGGCTCCCCCTCCTGTCCAGCTCAGGCGTTCGGCGTCGCCGGCTTCTAGCTGCTGCCGAACCTACTGCTGGCAAATGCCCTTCACTCATCAACCCCGGACATGTCTAGTCATCATTACACACATCTGGTTCCAATCCCCACTCTATCACTGTATATATACTCCCATTTGTCTTTGTACGTCATTGCAAATGTTACTTGTTTTCCTGAGAGGAATCTCTC
>NW_019950229.1:0-8755 GCF_002910315.2 Salvelinus sp. IW2-2015 | reverse complement strand
CAACTTGGATTAAGCTTCTCTAGTGGTCCGTGAGTCATTTACTCTGTAAAAATAAGAACCGCTAACACACAATAAAACTTCAAACCAGGCTCTTCCTCTGACAAACAATTTTTGTGTATTCTGTGCTCATCTTGTGGAGGACCTGTCTCACCTCCAGTAGCTATTCAGTGTCCGTAAAGCGGCCATGTCCTTGCAAATGTACACGTCTTTGTAAGCTATATTGAAACGGCAACCAATTAAACAACATGTGTCACTACAGACATGCCGTTAGCGTTTAACTCAGTGTGTAAAACCAGGGTCAAACGGCACTGCACGCGGCGCGGGCGCGCTCGCATCTCCTTTTGTTGCTTATTCTTTATTTACCTGCCTTTCCCTCCGTAGGGACCGCACCCGCTGTCCTAATTGAACTCGTCTCTCGTCTTTCTGCCTGTTGTCTAACGCCTTACCCAGGGCCGCACCCGGCCAGTGCAGCTATTCCATCCCAGAAGGGCTCCTTGGCTCATTGTGGTTCAGAGGCCGGCACAGGGCGATTGAGGCTTCAGTAATCGTGAGCTATGGCAGGGTGGTGACATCCCACCAGCGACATTCACGCGCCCGACATAACACATGGTCCCAACCCTCGCCGTTATTTCTGTCCAACCTGCCCCCCACAGTTCTGTAGTTTTCTGCACCCGCCTTTCACCGCCCGACTAGAACTCCTTTAGGGCCTCTCATACCGTAACCTAGTGGTGTGAACCTGCATTGGGGTACCGCTGTTCTTATTTATCGCACCATAGCCTCCCAACCGGGCACAGGTCGGCCTCGCGGCCGTTCCGGTCTTGGGTGTCCTGTATCGCAATCGTGTGGGGGTTGTACAAGTCTTCTCCATAGCTCTTGGAGGGAACAGGGCACATCCACAGCCTTTGCCTTTCTGGTGGCTCCGCACGCCACCTGGTCCCACAATCCACGGCCCATACGACGTTCCCGTCAGTTGTGGTTCTATGGTCTGCCCCGGCAGAGGGCGTATATCACTCTTTGGGCCCCCTCACTTCGCTCCACTCCATCGCAACTTTCTTGGATGCCCGTGCACACGACATTACACCCTGTCTTCGTACAGGCCTTCAATCGCCGTCGCCGAGCCTCGCTACACCGACACATCTCTGATCCCACCGCTTCCACGCACCCAGCGGGGGTCCCCGGGGCGGGTTTGTTCTACTATAGGATCGCCGGTGCAGGCACGGAGTAGCAAGCTCTAGCACCCATCTCATGTTCCTCTGAGTGATGCGACCTATGCGGCCGACACATAGGCTTCTCTATGCTCACACACGTCAAATGACTATGTGTATCTCCCGCGCAGGACCGGCGCGGACGGCCCTTCCCCTGGTCCTTCTTTTCTTTCTCCATCTGCACTTCCTGCCACACGACGCTCCTTGTGTCACCAATCTTTCTGCCGGTGGCACCGACAAGTTCCCTTGCTCGGGTCCATATTAGGCCTTCCCTCGTCCCCTGCGATCTTTGCTTGGTTGGCCTAACAGGATGTCTGGATAGTTTTCACACTTCTCATTCCGTCGAAGCGCCACGGCCGGGGCCCTTCAGGGCTCTCAATTGGTCTCTCTGTGTCGGGCACAGGGCCTCTGTCAGTCACTGTTAACTCAATGGGCGCCACCGCCTACCCGGGCCGCGCCCGCGCACGGAGCCGGCTTTCTCGAACATAGCCTCACCTTCGCAATCGCGAGTTCTTTGCGAGCATTAGGCCTAGCAGCCCCACTGCTGCTCAGATACTTCGGTCCTGCGGCGTCTTCTCGCTCCACTCCACCACCCGCACCACACACCACACACCACTTAGGCAACATATAAACTTTCATCTGCGAACGCATCAATCACCAATATATTGATCTTGGCTCTAATCTCTGCCCCACCCTACTCGAGGGGCTGTGCGCGCGGGGCCCAGCGCGCGGCTCAAACCGCCCGACCCATTGTCGTGTACCTGGCTGTCTCGGGTCCTTCGCCTTTAGCATCTCTGAGCGCTTGGATTACACGCCCCCCCCCCTGGGGTCTTTTGGTGGCCTCGGGCCCCCACCTGCCACTGCTTCACTAGCGCCACACCTTCTGGATGTGTGATTGGCTTAGCCGGAGGCTGGGTTACACTGGTGAGGCGCCTCATGGGCGATCTAACCTCTCTGTGCCACCTATTCACTGCGGCTACCGGGTGGTTTTTCCCTCCTCTCCGTTGCGTCCGTGGCACACTTTTGGAGCCGCACACACACGGCGCCAGTAGTTTTGACGATCGTTTCGAGCGCCGTGTCCACCCCGCCAGGTTCCCTGGTCGTTCTCACACCTATACTCCAACCCCATCCCGCCCCCTTGCTTCTCCTCACAGCAGCCTACCACCACTTGGAGAAAAGAGCCTTTGTACACATCGGATTTAATGTCCACCTGAGGGCTGAGGCTCAGAGCTTCTCGTACCCACCTGGGGGCCACTGGCCGGAGACCCCGGGCATGCGAGGCCATACTTCCCTAGTCTGCTTCACATTCTTTTTATTTTCTGTTATTCCACACACCGTTTACCCATCAGGCTGGCCCCATAGGCTCTGTGCCACCCGAGCGTTCTTTGGCCCTCACAAGTTCTGGTCTTCTTGTATGGTGCCTCTGTGTTTCACCAACTTCATATGGCCATCGCACCACATCCACGAGACCCGTGTCCGCCCCGCTACACGTCCTGTCTTGGACCCGCCGCTGCTGTGTGCATAAGGTTACCCGTACTATTCAACACGCGTGCCGCCCCACGCCATCGCCCCCCTTCGGCTTGGCCTGCACATCTTGCACAAACAATCGATTAATTTGGTTGTCCCACCTGCCCGTATCTGTTTGTTTGTTCTTGGCCCTCCCATGCCACCAACACGGCCCCAGCTTCGGCTCTCTTCGCCACAACTGGCATCAATATCCCACTATCTGGCCTTGTCCCTCTCCACCCCCCCCACCGTGACGAGACGCCGGTGGTCTCCGACTCGCACCGCTTCCCAGCCGATGTGCTAGGTATATTATCCAACCTGTCCTCTCTCTTGTTCCGGTTTTTTGTGCCTCTATAGCGAGACTCACACCAGGTCCACCAAGACACAGCAGCACTTGTCTTTCTCGCGCGGTGCATGCCCTATCCACAAACTAAGCCTCGTCTCACTTACTGCTCTCAACACTTCACTCAGATTCAATCGGGTGTAGTGCCAGGCAGGCTAGATATATGACGAGCAGAGTGGAGGACCGCCTTCGTTTTAGGGAAGGGGACCGCGCCTCGTCACTTCCTTGTGCCTGTCCAGATCGTCATACCTTTGCTTCTGTGGGTTTGTCCTGCGTACGGCGCACGGGTAGCGGAGGATTTGTTCCCACACTCCTGCTTCCCCGCGGGACAGCATCGGGAGACGGGTTATATTCCGTTGGTTCCTTGTTACGTCCGGGACGCGGGCATTGTGGTTGTCCGTATGTTGATGTTCCGCACCACTGTCGTCACCGCATATGCCGGACAGGCCTCTGCTTTTCTTCCGCCCAGTAAACACAATCGGCTCCCTACCTTGATTTCCAGGGATAGCACGCAGCAACACACCCGCGGCGATGGATTTTCCACGTCTCTCCTATCTTTCCATTGGTTATTATATCCCACTTTTCTCCCTCGGCATGCCTGCCTTCCCGCGACCCTGTGGGCGCCCACCGTTCCCCTGTCTTGTGGTGGTTCGTGTTGGCTCGTTCGTGTTACCCACTCTCTTGGCTCGGCGCGCATCTGCCTGGGGCACCGATGCCGGATCATTGGCTCATGATTGTGGGGTATCCCGGCGCTGACCATCTTCCATCGGGTTCCCTATAATGTATCCCAATCCCAGCAGCTCCACCGCCCTCGCTTACATGACTTGTTACCAAATCGCCACCTGCACTTTTGGGCTTGACGCCGGCATGTCCCACCAGCACCACCGTTCCTCAGCCCTCAGGTGGGAGTTTCCATTGCCTAATACACTACGCAGATGTCCAGCCACCAATAGGTCTCCTTTTCTTTCTCCAAGTTATCCTTCGCTCCCGGGCCCATATGCCTTGTCATTACGCTCTCACCCCCCAGCACCTGGAGACGCCCCGCAACGGGAGCATCGTCTCCCTGCTCGAACTCTTCAGGTGTGCGTAGCATCTATTCATAATACGTATCGGTTGGCTTTGGCCGCCCCGCCCGACTGTGGTCTCGGTATGGTGGCTCTCCGAGCTCCACTCACCTTAGGAGGCTCCATTTGTCCACTCCCTCATCGTGCGGTGGTAAGCCTCATGTTGCCGGGGGCTGTTTCCCTCGGGGTGGCGCTCCACAATCATTTGGGCCCTCCAGTCATGCCTTCTGGTGAGTCGCCCAGCCCTCTTATGTGCCTGCCAGGCCTACTGGCGGCCTGCTGGCCTTTCCGACCGCCAGCCTACCCGGGCCTCGGCGGTTTAATCTCTATGTCCATCGCATCGTATGGTCGCGAGTGGTCCAGGGACTTTTGATTCCCTGTGGTCCCAGTACCTCGCATTACAGCCGAGACAGCCAGTTGGGCTCCATTTATGTTCTTCCCCATGGTGGCCGTAGGGGGAACCAGCTTGAGAGCTTGTTCCTATTGGGTTTTCAACCTGCCTGCGGTCATGAAGCTAGACGGCTGTGGAGAGTAGGTGGCCTAGCAAAGGTTCAACATCTGTTGGCCAACGTGCAACAGAACTTTCGCCGGCACGAGGAACTTGTCTGACAGCAATTGCATCCACAGAAACTCATTGTGAGAAAGCGAGAGGCCTAGTCGTTGCACGACTGATCTGCATATCAACCCAAATATGTGTCTTCTCTCGCATTTAACCGGCGCGAAGGCCGCCGCATCAGCGGAGATCTTCAGAGAGTGATTGCCTTTTTTTCCTTTCCCTCTGCCCTTGGCTTAATGTCTTGACATTATCGCATGCTTCACTCACGCTTGTATGCTGGTGGTTGGTCGTTTTTGTTGACGCGCAGAACTCCATCATATCTGCCTTGTTACAGCGAGAGGATTCACGCGCTGGCATCTTGGTCACAACTGGTGGGGTGATGGGCCTCCAGAGCCGGGCTGTCAGCCGATTCACGGGCTATCAGTCCGGCGGGCCCACATCGACCTAGGACGCATTGGCCCTTAACACTTTACCAGTTAATCTAGGGCACTGGAGACTAGGGCCCCGCCCGTTCGTGTTTCCTTGGCGCCTCCACCCTGGCCACCTCCCCTCTCTCCCCTCCCTTGGCCTTGTTCTTCACCCGGCGCGGGGCCGCGAGGCGCTCCCGTCCACTGTGTGTACCTGTACTCTCTCTCCTCCGTTGTTCCGTTTTTTGCTATCAGGTCACCCACCGCATTGTGTACCACACTTTGTGATCCGACGCTCCTCCTTCGTCTTCAGTTCTAAGCCAAGTATCAGGTGTAGGTGGGGTTGTTTCAGGGGCGCCCTCTGCCGATAGTCTGCATCCTTGGTGCCTGCGACACCATCACACACATCTTCTCTGTCCTGATCTCGTCGCGCCAGTGCAGTTACGATCCCCAGCGATTCTCGCGCATCCCGGGAAGTTTCTATTCCGCGATCCGTTACGTGGTGGCTCCGGGTTGGAGTTCCCTTTGTCTCCCCCTCCCCCTCCTACCGGGACCCCTGCCACTTCTCGCTGTTTCGCCCCTTGACTGCGACAATTAGTGAGTGCAACCCACCCACCACGGGGCAAGAGGCGGCCCACGGACGACGCTTCTTGTCTGGCCTTTCTTTTTCATTTTTTACCCCAATATTCATGGTGCCCTTCGTTACACCCGGGTCCCACTTGGCCCCCTCCTGGTTTTGTGGGCATCTGTGTCTCCATTCCTGCCCTCGACTCGCACGCGACATCCACACGCACTCACTTGTCTTGGGGCTCCGCGGGTGCTGTCGTCCCTCGCCGTCCGTCCACACGCCGCCCACCGCCCCACCCCTCCGCTGACATCGCCGTCTTTGGGCCTGCGTCGCCCCGCACCCACGTTGTTTTTTGACCCAGATCACCCCTGACCACCTTCGCCTCCGCTGCCCGTACCCCCTTGACTTGTCTCTCTCTCCATCCCCACCGGCACGGAGGCACGAGAGGACGCAGATCACGTCCGTGTGTACCTCGTTATCTAACTCGCCGGCCCTATTTGTTCCGGTGTTTGACTTGGGGTCCCAGGCCCCGCGCACCCTGTCGTTGGTGGCTACACGCGCCCTCCCTTGCGCACTTCACGCCACTCTGGGTGCTGGTTGGCCGGCGTGTGTCCCTGGGGCACCCTACTGGCCCGCACTCCATGTCCGCGCCACTGCGCCCTGGTATCTTGGTCCGGTCCCTCAGTCGACGCCAGTGCTTGGTACGACGCCAGCTTCAAACCCGACCCGGGGAGGGGTTGTACCACATGCTCGTGTGAGAGCACGTCACCTGGATGTGGTCTGGGTCCGGG
Organism: Salvelinus sp. IW2-2015; assembly: GCF_002910315.2. NCBI lineage: Eukaryota > Metazoa > Chordata > Actinopteri > Salmoniformes > Salmonidae > Salvelinus > Salvelinus sp. IW2-2015. The sequence continues at coordinate 2,315 of NW_019950229.1, read as the reverse complement.
CATACCATCTACGCGACCACTTGCATTCTCTCCCCTATCCACACGCGGACAAGGACAGCGCGAAGATCTTCATATGCGCTTTCGTTTACTTTTTTCACCCACATTACTACTCGGTGATTGCTACCTGTCACTTTGCGCCACTCGCTCTCGTGCTCTGTGCCTTGACCACTTTCTTATATTGTCTGACACTTGCGGGACTTCACGATCTCTGTCTCTTTTGGGCATCAGACACTGTAGTCTGGGGTCCCTCCGACTCAAGCCGGCGCACGCACCATTACTTCTTTTGCTCACTTTTATTCTGTCTCATATTGCTGCCTCACGCACACACCACGTTCGTGTTTTCTTTGACTCATCCCATCGGATATCATTTAGATATACTTCTCATTACCACATGACGTCTTCTCCACACACCCACGGAGGTAAGAGGTATATTGTATGTATTATATTATCTAATTGTGTATGTATATACTAATTGTTCACTTTTTAATTGTCAAGACCACAGCACTGTCAATTTGTGCTAGCCCACCTATTGCTAAATGCATTAAATGGGTGGCTGTTGCGCTCGGCTGTTTAACTGGGCACAATGACTAAAATCACTTCTGTGCCCCACACATACAATTATCTGTAAGCCTAAGCGAGCAGTGAAATTTTAAACCAGATCAACACAAAGACCAGGGAGGTTTTTTCAATGACTCCGTAATGGCAGTCACGATTTAAATGTGTAACAAATAAAAATAAAGCAGACATTGAAATTCTTCCCAAAGGTTCTGTACAGCTGTATTCAGACAGCAAAACATTTCTCACCATCACAGTTATATACGTCTCACTTTAGGACACTCCTCCTTCTCTCGCCAATCCTTATATCTTATGTGTCAACAGAAAGAAGGTAACCAGATACTAAACACTGATTACTCCCTTAAGGGGAACTGACCTCACCTCCTGACCTCAACCCCTCCTTCACCTAGTCCACAGATGTCCATCTGTCTCCCCTATCTCAACCGTTGCTCTACTCCCTTCCACCCAACACATTCCAAAGCTATCTGTCTTCCCACAGAGAACCATTAACTTCTGACATAAAACCCAGTCTCCTTCACTCTTTCTATTCAAGGCTTCTTCTCTGTAATTTATTTAATATCTCAATGTTCAAAGTTTAGCCGATTCCAACAATGGTAATGTGTTTTTTTTGTATACCGAATAAGCCAGATATTGTTGTTTGTTGGGGGGAAGCCAGAGAGAGACGCTGATTTTGGAGGTGGGCTGCTCCTTTGACTGCTACATGGAGCAGGCCTTTTCTGACAAGCTGCTTAAATACTAGCCCCTCGGACATGTCCCCAGGCTGCCAGTATGTGGCCTTCAGAATGCAGGCCTACATTAAGACGAACGCGAAGCAGCTATGGACAACCTTGCAGTGTGGAGAAAAAGGTTCTATCTGTTTCCCTATTGTGTCCAGATATCCCTGTCCTGAAATGTTTGACTCCTTATTGTATGAATAATGATTTGTGGATTCAAATAAAATATTTGTGTGTGTCAGGATTAAATAGGAAGGAACCATGTGTGTGTGTGTCTGTGTGTGTGTGTGTGCATGTGTGTGTGTGCTTGCGCATGCACAAGTGTGTGAACAAGTCTGTTTACTTACAATGATGAACCACAGCATCTGTCAGATAAGAAACTGGTAGTGTAAACAGACAGTTTCTTCTAAACCACCACTGGCTGTGGATCAGACTCACTGGATTGGACTGAGAGAAGCAGCCATTAATTCATTGCAGTCATCAATCCAGCGTTTCACTATAAAGAGTAAATACATCTCATCTTCAACACAGGTCTCACATCTTCATCACACTAATGAATAGCAACTTTCAACATTAAAACAACGATAAAATGTCAATAAGCACACACTCCATAATTGTGCGCAGCAGTTGTTGATGTTAAATGAAGTCCCATTTCCAAATCCCTCATTACACTTCAGCTGGTACAGCAATTTCTTTCAAGTCAAGCTTGGGAGAAAAGTGCTGGTAGAAAACATCAAATTCCATGATGAGCAACTTCTGCTAGATATCAATAGCAATCAGTCAAATAGTTGTTAGAGTAATTGCTTTGGGTGACTTGACCCCTCTCAGTGGGTCCCTAATGGTTCGGCCCTTCTGTCACGGCCGTCAACAGAAGTAGACCAAAGGGCAGCGTGGTGAGCGTACATATTCCTTTTTATTTAGGACGCCGACCAAAACAATAAACAATCCAAAACAACCGTGAAGCTAAAGGGCTATGTGCCACAAACAAAGTTAACCTCCCACAAAGACAGGTGGGAAAAAGGGCTA
>NW_019950228.1:8541-8755 GCF_002910315.2 Salvelinus sp. IW2-2015 | reverse complement strand
CACACACACACACACACACACACACACACACACACACACACACACACACACACACACACACACAGTCAGATGTAATTATGGAGGATATGTGCTGATTCCCATAACTAACTACTCCTCTGCTCCGGGAAAACATGCCAAACGAACCCAACACCAAACTGTAAATGTCAAAGTCTGAATTATTAATCACTGCAGCAACACATGCTGTTATGACTGC
>NW_019950228.1:0-3081 GCF_002910315.2 Salvelinus sp. IW2-2015 | reverse complement strand
AATAGTCTCTCTTGATATTGGCAGTTGTGGCACATTCTTGTTTGATAGTGTTAATCAATGCACTGCTCCTCTGACTGTGCTGATCTTATCTCACCTGTTGGTGAGTCATTGCCATCTACTGGTCACATGATGCTCWGAGTTCATTTAACGTTTATTTGTAGTTTTGTCTCGTCGTGTTGTGGTCATTCACAGTTCCAATCTGTCCCTTCTGTCTTTMGAGCAACAATCACTAGTCAGCAAGGTAGACAGCAGTTAAGARCATATCTAACTTGAAAGGTAGAGTACGCTGTAATTTAACTTTCTGCTGAAAGTGCTCCTAATAACAGGCTTAGGTCTTATCTCTTTTCTCTCAGCAGTCTGAAATGCCATTCAAGTTTCTTCACCCTTCATTTGAAACCATCTTCCTGCGAATTACTACTCCACTCTCACTTTAGAAATCCATCCAGGCAGTTGACTTGATAAACTCAGCACCACCACCCAGAACCACGTAACGTTCCATTGTTACAAAGGAGGATCCTCTCTGAAGTCATACATAGCCCCATATCCCTACACTTCTAGTGAACCTCAACCTCGGTGATCCTCCTCTCTCCTCCTGGTCCATCTGAAGGCAGTATGAAGCAGGGTCATCCCAAGGCCAATCCAATATTAGATGTCTTTCTTTAGCCCTATGGCTCTATGGCTCCCAGACTTCTCCTCTTTGTGGATGATGCTAGCTCAACTACCATCTCTCTGAGAGTTCATCTGTTCTCCTGGAGCCGTTGGGCCGTTGGGCCGCATCCCAAATGGCACTCTATTCCATATGTAAATTACTACTTCTGACCAGGGACCATAGGGTTCTGGTCAAAAGTAATGCACTATGTAGGGAATAGGGTCCCATTTAGGACACACGGTTGTACCCAGAGCTGCTCAGTGATGAATAGAATAGGGATTATAGCTCTTCTTCTTTCAATTCAGCCGGCGCTGACTCCYGAGCAGAGTCTTATTCATGTCGCTGGGATTGCAGTTATCAGCCTGAGTGATTTGCATTTTAGTCAGCAACAAAGCCACAAAGCTTCAGGGTGATTCCTCACTGGCGAACAGACAGACAAGACAGGCCAACTGATGAGCTATTTGTCCATTCCCGCTATTAAGAAGTAATTGTGTGAAGACCATGTCCCCTTAGGCCCGAGGCTACAGGTGTTGTTTCATTAATCAGTCTTCAATTAATTGCAACGCTGAGCTGTGGAGGCAATCAGCAGGTTTTCCAATAAGCAGTGTTGTGTTTAGTGGTGTTGTGGCGGCTGGGTGTGTTTTGTCTTGGTGGTTTGGATTGGGTCTCTTCTCATTGTCTGATGTTTGCCTGGGCCTAGTGGTGGAGGGAGGGCATGGACACGGGGTGCGGGAGACAGACTTACATAGGAGGGGAGCACAGAGGTTGTGCTCATCAGCATCCTCCACACAACACCTACTGCAGAAGGGTGAGGGAGGCTGGAAGAGAGAGGATGTGCTATCTGATTCCAAAGAGAGTATCACTTTGCACACACACACACTTGTTTTTTTCTATCCTCGTGGACCCAAATCATTCATTTCCATTCAAGTCGTGTCCGAACCAGGGGCGCAGGTCCAGCGCACGCTTGGATGTATGCTCACTGGTACGCTTCCCCGGTCGCAGCGTTTTGCGTGGCCGCCACACACCATCGCTACGACCTTTGTCATAGTGCCAGGATCCCTTCTCACAGGACACGCTCGGAACAACGGGCAGCCTAGAGCGTGAGTTGCCTATAGACCCTAATTAATCCCTACACGCCGTAACCCAAGCATAAACCTAACTCGTAACCCCTAAACTTAACTTCCCTAAGCTTGAATAGCCTTTTCCTCATGGGAAATTGATGTGGGGAAATGCCGCAGGGTTAGGTGGAGAGTTTCCGTTGTCACAGTCCTCGGGGCGATGGAGGGAATAGAACAAGCACCAGCGAGCACAACACACACGACAGTAGCGTTGGAGCGAGAAAGCACCAGCGTGTTGGGTTTAGTTTGTCCCGTGTGGTGTTAGGATGTGCTTGTACCTCATCATGACGCTCGGTGTCGAACGTGGAGTAGGGGTCTGCGGGTGTGTATATTGCTTATGCCCTTGGGAGAACTGTTCCTCCTTCCTCGAGGAGAGGTGAAGTCAGTCAGTGAGATTGGCACATGCTCTTGATTGGCCTATTCTGTTACACTAGGTGAGGAGGTCTAATATATATTCACTTTGTAATTTTGGAAATATATAGCTACTCCCTTATTCTCAACCGTATAAATACTACTCAAAATGATTTCCACTGTATGAATACCACATCACAGTTCAGGCAGGGCTCTAAGATGAAATATATTTTTGTATGGTGCCAGCAGGGCTCAGCCAATTTTATTAGCAGCCAGTGATGATGCAAAATGTGAATGTGTCACCAGACACAGGAGCTAGGTTTTAATGTGCGCGTTGCTGAATGGCTAGTTTAGGGCTGTTGCTTCATCTATTCTGCTTACAAACAGTTGGCCAAACTGAAGTTGAACTCTAGATTATCTCAATATCTTGTGCATATGTGATAGTGCAGCCACTTTTTTATTTCCCTGTCCTCTCCCTGTCAATGAAAACATAAATGGCCAACCGAGATGCATCAGCCCTGTTAGGCCAACGGAAACATAGGTTAACTGTCTCTTGTGGCTCTCTACGCTTATAATACGTTAGCTTATGTCAACTGCACATTGCTTTACTGCTATTCATTTGTTTATTTGCGTAAGTTAATTATTTACTGATGGGAAGTTTCTTAATGAGATGGAGCCTCGGATGATAATTCCCCCATTTGTACTGTGTGAAGCCCGAAGGTCGCCCTGACTAGTCCCAGGGAGTTGTGTCTTCTTCTCTGTCATCTCATGGTCCAGAAAAACATTGAATGCATCCCGTTATAAGGCAGAAGTTTGGGCTACTTTGTAAACTGAACGCCGTCCTCGCGTACAAATAGGCTCTGTGATCCTAAATGACACGGCCTGTGATGTCTGGAGCTGTTTCTAGACTTCCAAATGAGATAAATTGACCTTGTCAGTCTGGAGCGTGAGGACACAGTTAAC
>NW_019950227.1:6397-8760 GCF_002910315.2 Salvelinus sp. IW2-2015 | reverse complement strand
GGCATACAAGACATGGTGATGGAACACTGACATGGTGATGGAACACTGACCATGGGATGACACTGACGATGTGATGGAACACTGACAATTGGTGATGGAACAGCTGAAAGGTATGAACAAGTGACCATGGTAAGGTGATGGCAGACAAGACATAGGTGAAGGTCGATGGCAATAAAACATGTGATGGAAACACTGACATGGTGATGAGAACACTGACATGGTTGATGGATACACTGACATGGGTGATGGAAACTGACAGTGTGATGGAAGCACTGACATCGTAAAAGGTTGATGGCATTAAAGACATGTGAAGGTGATGCAAGAAGACATTGGTGAAGGTGATCTGGCATTAAAGACATCGGTGATGGACACTGACATGCGTGACTGGAACACTGGACATGGTTAAGGTAGATGCATAAATGACATGGTTAAAGCTGATGCATAAAGACATTGGTTTGATGGAGCATAAAGACATGGTGATGGAACACTGACATTTGGTGATGGAACACTGACATGGTGATGGCACCACTGACGATGGTGAATGGAACACTGACATGGTGAGGACACACTGACATTGATGGAACACTGACATTGGTGATGAACACGACATGGTGATGGAACACTGACATGGTCAAAGGTGTGATGCATAAAGACATGGGTTTAAAGTGACTGGCATAAAGACATGGTAAAGCGTGATGCAATAAAGACATGGTTGAATGAACACTGACATGGTGATGGAAACACTGACATTGGTAAAGGTGATTGGCATAAGGACATGGGTATAAGGTGATGCATAAAAGACATGGTGATGGCATAAAGGACATGGTTATGGCATAAAGACATGGTGATGGAACACTACATGGTGATGAACCACTGACATTGGTAAAGTGATGGCATGAAGACATGGTAAGTGATTGGCATTAAGACATGGTGATGGCATAAAGACATTGGTGATGCGCATAAAGACCATGAGTGATGGATAAATTACATGGTTATTGGACACTACATGGTGATGCGAACAATGACAATTTTGGTGATGGAACACTGACATGGTGATGGAACACGTGACATCTGGTGATGGATACACTGACATGGTAAAGTGATGGCATAAAGACATGGTAAAGGTGATGGCATAAAGACATGGTGATGGCACTAAAGACATGGTGATGAACATGACATGGTGATGGAACACTGACTGTGATGGAACACTTGACATAGGTGGATGGAACACTGACATGGTGATGGAACACTGACATGGTGATGGAACACTGACATGGTGATGGAACACTGACATGGTGATGGAACACTGACATGGTGAAGGTGATGGAATAGTGACATGGTGAAGGTGATGTAATAGTGATTGTGTGAAAAGAAAAGTAACAGCAACATGAGATGGTGAGATAAGCGATACAAGCTGATGGTTAACGTGAGGAGATTAAGTCAGATCTGGAAGGGCGATGCAGAGGGCAGGAGGGGGCTAGTCAGGGGGCGGTGTTAGTAGGTCAAAAGGCTGACAACAGTTCTGGCCCTACATTTTTTTTTAACTGTCACATCACTGTAAAATCTAAACAATTGCCTCCCCTGCCCAGCCCAATCAATCAAATCAATTAATCAAATTTCAAAACATGCTGGACATTTTATCATCCCTGATACTGTTGAATATTGATAACAGAACTCACTGACTGTCCTCTTGTAGTGTAAGTAGACAAAGCCACCTCCAGGCTCCTTACAGCGGCATGGCATTTTGACAGGGGAACGGTTTTAAGGCTACTACAGTCGTACACACACATCTCTGAATGAAACCACATTAGTGGCCAGTAGTTACACATGCAAGTGAGAGGGCATGGATAGCTGGTTTACTTTCAGTAACACACTAGTTTACAATAAATTACACTACACCACAGACAATACACTCATCTGACTGGAGACTATATCACGTGTGTGTGTGTGTGTGTGTGTGTGCGTGCGTGCGTTCGTGCGTGTGTGTGTGTCCACCTGTATCAGAGATGAAGGCGTGTAGCTGTATATTGTCATCATGGCAGGAGTTCGACAGGTCATCCAGAGACTGTAAACAGAGGAGAGAAACAACCAGTCAGAACCAGAGATACTRCCAATCTTTRGACTAACATCCAATCAACACCTGTGATACTGTTAATCCCTGTACTAACAGCCAATCAAGTGCAGCGATACTGCCTGCTACTGTGACCTCTGCAGTAAAAGTCAACCATTTCTTAACTGGTGTTAAATGTTAACAACTCTACAGCAGGGTAGTTAACATCAGCTGTATASCAGTAAAACCTGTTGTAACAGCACTATGACTGGCTGTAGTGAATGACAACTGGTGTCTCAGGGGCTGACGAGGA
>NW_019950227.1:0-994 GCF_002910315.2 Salvelinus sp. IW2-2015 | reverse complement strand
CTTACCAGATTAATGCTTCCTGTTGGAGAACCGTTGAACGATTTGAAGAGAAGAGGGAGAAAAAATAAAGGAAGCCATGCTAATGTGTCTGTAACCAGTATATAAGATATCTAACGGGACTGCTCCGGTAGAGCTCCTGATGTACTTGGTGCATTGAGTGGTTAGAACCTCTCAAGCGAGCTGATAATAAAGAATGATTAATTTAAGATTGACTTAGAGTGTTTCATGTGTAGAATTTCCACGACAGTATATAGACATAATATGACATTTGAAATGTCTTTATTCTTTTGTGACTTCTGTGAGTGTAATGTTTACTGTTCATTTATTTTATTTTTTCACTTCTGTTTATTATCTATTTCACTTGCTTTGGCAATGTAAACATATGTTTCCCATGTCAATAAAGCCCCTTGAATTGAGTTGATATAGGACAACATTTACTCTTCACAGTCATGGAGAATGGTGTCAAACTCAATTTCTGGGGGGCTGTGTTCATTTTTAAAATATTTTTGTCCAATTAAGACCTAGGCAACCAGGTGAGGGAAGCCCTAACTGATCAATGACCTTAATTGATTATTCAAGTACAAGGGAGAAGTGAAAACCCACAGACACTCCGTCCCTCCAGGAATTGATTGTAACACCCCAGGGTTAAGCTATGCTAACAGACATAGGACAACATTTACTCTTCACAGTCATGGAGAATGGTGTCAAACTCAATTTCTGGGGGGCTGTGTTCATTTTTAAAATATTTTTGTCCAATTAAGACCTAGGCAACCAGGTGAGGGAAGCTCCTAACTGATCAATGACCTTAATTGATTATTCAAGTACAAGGGAGAAGTGAAAACCCACAGACACTCGTCCCTCCAGGAATTGATTGTAACACCCCAGGGTTAAGCTATGCTAACAGCGTAGACAGAGACAGAAGCTGTACTTACCTCCATCTCCGTCATCTGATCCTCTATAAGAGGGTTCTTTAGACAGAGACAGAAGCTGTACT
>NW_019950226.1:0-8763 GCF_002910315.2 Salvelinus sp. IW2-2015 | reverse complement strand
GTGAGGTTGTCTAAGCTCTTTATAGGTGTCAGGCTACCGAGACAACTGCCTAACGTGGTAGCAGCTGCGTGCTATATTTTGGTATCAGCGACGGGAGCATAGAGTATTAACCTCAGCTATGACAGCTAGCATCATTTGTACCTCAAGATCCACGTGAAACATCGGGGGCCTAACTCGATTCAGTGTTAGCCAGAGAGAGTCTAAGTGTGATGTCCAGACTGAAGCCAAACTATGTGCAAATTGAACGACAGGATTGTTCACTTAAGCCTATCAAAAACAGCCTTGGAATTCTCTTGTATGTCAGCAAGCATGAGGGTGCATTATGTACAAAGTACGTTATTGGACCACCGTATGACAGTTTAATATGGACATTGAATTTATTTCTAGGCTCAGTTAAAGTGTACTTCAGGTTTAAAAGCATATCTTCTTTTCGTTTAGTTGCATGTTCTGACATCTAGTGGTGGAAAACAAAGAATAAACTACTTTCAGCATTCCGTGAACCGAATGGTATGTACTGTTAGAAAACTGTTGGGAACGCCACCAATTATGCCTGAGCATCAAAACCTACTGGGAGATTTTCCGTCCTGTATTATAATTGCTAGCCCCGTACCTCCATCCAGGAACTTTTGCGAGCTTACATTCTGTTTCACTACATGAATTCCACAGCGGCCATCGGGATGGTAATACGAGGCTATATAATTGCAAGAGTTCAGGAAGAACCGAATACATTCATCATACTTTCTTATTTCACATACTTCTTTGGAGATATCCAACAACAAGGTCGGTCCACAGCAGCTGGGTTTTGTGCCATTAGAGACAWAAAACAGCCCCAAACAGCGTCACTTGCATATCAGAGTTACATAACTTGGGGCCAGTTAATTGTTGCAGTTTTGTTTGAAGAGGATTATCATATACAACTTCAGTACCGCCTAACTTCCTGAACAACAGCCTTCAAAGGTCTAGTCCAAACAAATGCTGCCCACTGTAAAAAAAAAAAAAAAGACAAAACAAACAAACTTTGTTTTAAGAAGGAAAGAACTAACTAACAGTCTGAGACACTGTCTGGAATAGTTAAGTTTGTGCATGAGGATGCGAATGTGAGAACAATTAAGAGTGGGGGGGTGGCTCTAGCTGTGCTATGGAGGTGATTACCGCGTCGTCCTGGCACACAGGTACTGCAGGAGGCTGTAGAACACAGAACCACTGACAAGGCCCCTCTGGGGCCCCTGGGCATCCATTAGAGACAGTAATGGGTAGCTACCTCATTATCGCCTCACAGTCATACACTTGATATCTAGCCAAAGTCACATGCAGGGAGGCCCACACTGATAAACTCATAGCAATTGAGTGGCCTGACGGGGATGGGAGGAGGGTTTCAAGGTGGACGGATAGCAAAACCTGGAGCCAATACCCGCCTCCCCCTCCAGGAGGAGCCAGGAAGAGAGAAAATGAAAGAGTTCCATCTCTGTGGGGTTTCTGCTAAGTACCATATAAATCAAAAGGGACTTCCTTTTCCTTTGTATTTAGCGAGGCTAGTTGATGGCGGCATCCTTAAAAGGGACGATCAAGAGCCTGGTGTGTCTTTCCACATTAAATATATTTGTGCTAACCTACGTTTGACAGTGACAGAGTCTATGCAGTCGCTGTGTAGATTTCGAGTCCATTTCACTAACGAGAAGTGATATCAACACTCTTGCTGACAGTTCACCAAGGGGCGAAATGGATGCCTTTCCTATGCACGCCTTTCCTATGCACGCCTTTCCTATGCACGCCTTTCCTATGCACGCCTTTCCTATGCACGCCTTTCCTATGCACGCCTTTTTCCTACGCACAGAATTTAATTACTGGAACTCATCTACCCTCACTAGCTGTGATATTACGTTCAAGGCTGTGATGACTTTGAGAATAGAAGTCTTTTTGATTCATTTTAGTATTGAGCATTGATTTATTTGGATTCGCTTATCTTCACGTACTAAGTACGTGACAGTTTTTTGTTGAATAATTCTCATAGTTGTTATTCAGACTTACTTTTAATGCAGGTGCGTAACTGCCTTTGCAGGCGTGGTTCCCTTGCGCGCGCTGAATACATTTCAATCAGCTCTGAAACCCTCCAACTTGCGTGGCCAACAGATTTCTCGTGGCAGTTTTCCTTCAATAGGCTTTTCAGCACAGTCGATCCTTAAGCATCCCTTTAAATACGGTGTACCTGTTAAGTTCTAATTTTTGTCAGACCCCCAAGAATATAAATATATGCATTATTTCATCTGTTCAGCAACCAATTGGTGGATTTAACAAATAAATCAGATTTTTTGTAGATTAATTTAGTTTTAGAAAAGTATTTATGAATCGTAAAAAAAACAGGATTGGAGAGCCTTTAACGCATGAAAGAAGAAAACGGTTGGTTTGAATTAATTCTGAAACTTGCCACTTTAGTTATTTAAAAGCACCATTGTGATGTTGAGAAGATTAGTGTTTCATCAGAATTATAATTAGGAAATAGTGTACAATAGCAGGATAACCCTTGTCTATCTGCCGCCACTAACCATAGGAACTGTGTGATGACCACACGCCAAGTTTGCGCCATGTGTGCCGGGTTCAAACTGTTCGGCTTGGTCTCGATCCGCTCCACTAGCAAATTCTAATGTAACCCTACTTGTCCTTTTTTTTTTTACATGATCCAATGTTACTAATGATCCTTGTAACACCACACTGGCCTGTGACATTCGTTTAGCAGAGGACAGCAAATTAAGGTAAACGAAACAACGTAAATAAATGAATGATAATGTAGCAATCACACACTGAAGGGAGCTATTTGCAGTTAAACATATGTGTGGTTATAGGCCACTGACGGTCGACTACTGATAGTGGCTAGTATTTAACATGATAAATAATAGGAAATAATTAAGACACTAGTGCGTGCCCATCCCTGCACGTTAAAGGCAAGTACAATTAAAATTCTGCAATTGTCACAGCATTTCATAAACTTTACTGTGGGAAAGTTGATATGCTCCATTTTCTGCGCATATGACAGGTTCACATTCTGTCTCCCAGCGATTATAAGGTAAAAGAGTTCTAAAACAAATGTTCATTTATTTTTACAATTCCCTTATCAAATGGATTCTCGCTTTTTCCTAGCTCTCATCAATATGTCAATTACAGTGCACTGGTGAATGGTATTATTTTCTAGTGGAAAAAAAAGAAGTAAATGCTTTTTCCACTTGGAACCGTAGAATATTAGGAAATTAGATCAGAATATGCCATATCTGTTGACACAGGAGAACTCTGTCACCCTAATTCATAAATCTCACCCCAAAACCAATAGCAGGGGAATAGCATGCTATTCTCATGCTTAAATTCAAGGTCAGACTACGCATAGAGAGAAAAGTGCAATAAAAAGGGAATTACGTTCCATTTATGCTCTAACTTGGGTCGGAATCGGCCCCCTAAAAATGGCACAAGGACACATTAGTAATAGCTTCAGGTATAGCTTGCCAACTGGTTCAAGGTCCCCTTACGTGGCGTACGGCAGGATTTAACTCTGCAAAACAAGCCTGCACTTTGAAATTCAACTGCACGCAATAAAAACAAACTAAACATGTGTAGACTAAAGAGTTCTACATCACTGAAAAACACCTTGGCTTGCAGTAACACCCTGCATGAAGCAGTACTTAAGGGCCTGCTGCATTCTCCTTTGAAACAGGTGGCCGACACCTGAAGGACGATGGAGTTACAGTGCATTAGATAGAGATGGCATACTCACAGGCTTCTTTGAGTTTCTCCTTGTTCAATAATGTAGGGCCTCATAGTCTGCATGCTAATACGGTTATCCGGCATCCTTAACCTCAGTCCGGGAAGGGCTGCGGCTGAGAAGACCACAGAAGAAGCATGAGCATTTGGTATACATCTCTCAAAAATTTAAATTACACAGAACTAAAATATAAACCCAACATTCAAAGATTTTACTGAGTTATTAGTTTCAATATAAGGAAATCAGGCAATTGAAATAAATCAATTAGGCCCTAATCTACCCGGGACTTCACATGACTGAGCATACAGATAAGTGCATCTGTTGTTTCACAGATTACCATTTATAAAAAAAGTTGGGCATGGGTCAGAAAACCAGTCAGCATTGTGTGACCACCAAACTTGCCTCAGCAGTGCAAACACATCTTCCTTCGCATAAAATTTGGATCAGCGCTGTTTGATTGTGGCCTGTAGAACGTTTGTCAGACTTCCCTCTTCAATGGCTGTGCATAAGTTGCTGGATATTGGGCGGGAAAATGGAACAACGGCTGTCGTACGACGTCGATCCACAGCATGCCTCGATTGGGTGACAATTTGTGTTGAGTATCACAGGCCCATGGAAGAACTGGGACCCCTTTTCAGCTTCCCAAGACTTGTGCACAGAACATGGACCTCGTGCATTTAATCAGGATTCTAAAAGTTTGTGCGGCAATTATTTGGTTGTGGAAAACCCAGTTTCATCAACTGCCCGGGTGGCTGGTCTCAAGACGATAACGCATGATGAAGAAGGCCGGATGTGGAGGTCCTGGCCTTGGCCGTGGTTACACGTGTCTCGTTTGGTTGAGGCCAGTGGACTTACTGCCAAATTCTCTAAAATCACATTTGCGAGGAGGCTTAAAAGGTAGAGAAAGAACCGATTAAATTCACATGTTACCCGTTCAAAACTTGAAGAATTTCTGTGGCATTGTGCTGTGTGAACTGTCACATTTTAGAGTGTGCCTTGTATTGTCCCCAGCACAACGGTGCACCTGTGATTGATCATGCCTGTTTAAATCAGCTTCTTGATATACTACAACCTGGATGGATTATCTTGGCAAAGGAGACATGCTCATAACAAGGAATAAATAAACAAATGTGCGCACAAGATGGGTGTGCTAGAGTAATGGCAAAAATTGTCTGGGATTCTATTTCCAGCTCATGAAACATGGAACCAAAATTGACATGTTGCGTTTATATTTTTGTTCAAGTGTACATATTTGTACGAACTCTGGAGTTTTTCAACCCAACCAAAATCATGTCAAATCGACACACAAGAAAATTATTCTGTGGTGTCGGATTTGCTTGATTTCAGTACAACCGTTATACTGGTAAAATAATAGTTACTTTTCCATATTAATTTCTACCTTAGTAAACTATTGGGAGTTGGAAACATCTCGGCTGAGAGATATAAAAAAAAAAGAATAATGGAAATAAATGAAGGTTTAAGTATAATGAAAGGCTGTCACCCGGGAAGAGCAAATAACACAAGCTGATGAACAGAGGATGAACCTCCAACACACACTCCTGACAACTGGCTCACATGCACAGCAGCCTGAAGAGAAGCCAGAGGTTTCAACACTGCTGTTCCCCCCTTCCGTTTGTCATCGTGATGGCTTCTAGATATTAATATTCATGAAAAACGTTGTGAATCTGTGACGAAGGTGACCTGTTGCAGTGTGTGGGAGATCCAAAACAATGTTGCGACTATAGCCTTACCATTCCTGTTAAGGACAGATAGACACCTGACAAAACACACAAGTCGTATATGTTCTCTCACACCAGTATGTTGTCAAAACAGTTGGAGGAACAACACTAATGTCGGTAGTGGATCTCAAACAATGTTAATCAGTGTAGAAGTGAATACAGCTGGTGTTTGGTTTTGAATTCCAGCTCAATTTGCATCTATCATGTCTTACTTTCTGTCCAAATGCCTGGTGTTTTGCCTTCACAGACAGGTCGGGCCATTCCTAACCAAGCTTGGCAAAAAGAAGAACGGTATCATGAAAAGCGTTTGGATGTGCACGTGTTTTAATCTCAGCTAAAACAGGCCTTCCTGTAAACACAATCCATTGAATTAGTCCCGCCCCCCGGACAATTTCAATCCTGTAGACGGAGACTCATAATTCTCCTCCGTCAGCAAGTCAACCAATTGTCGCGGGACCACATCAGAATCAGCGAAGTAATGAAATTAGCCAAAAAACCTTACCCCCACAACAGGTTTGACAAAAAGGGTAACGCAATTACCAATGAAAATACATAGGGCTTTCAAATTCTATAATACACCGATTTTCAGCCTGTAGAAGACTAGACTGATTATGACGAAGACTACTGATGGAGAGAAAAGGAAGATGGTAGCAGAAGCCATGTTGGACTTTGATGAATGTTTTTTTGTGCTGTCTGTTTGTTTCCCCTCGTCGGCTAGATTATTGTTACAATGCACAAGTCTTTGTTAGCGCTCAGCAGACCCTTGCAAATGAAATCCCGAGGCTAGCGTCGAGGACACCTCGTGCCACACCCCGTGCCACTTAAAAATCACACAGCAAGAAATTGAAGAGCGACCTTCGGCTCGGTAAGACGGACACTAAGTCCTGACTTTGTGCAATGCATTACACCAACTTCCACTTCCACAAGCACGCGTGTGCACAACAGAGGCAACCTGCCGACAGCGCAAAAGACTAAACAAAGTACACTATAGAAAAGTCCTCCATAGCGGATGATGTTCAGGATCTGACTGGAACCCTGGACTGTATTACTCACTCGTTGAGCAGCGGTATAGATTCCTCCTCTGTGGCTTCCTGCACCATCGTTGCGCTTGGTTCCTAGGGAGATCCGAATGGTGGAGGGGCTAGCTTGCAGGCTCGCCATCTACCTGCATGGGGAATGGACTGTAGTGGGTGAGGGTCACCTCTCTGCACTGGTTCAGCCGCTCACCGTGAACCTCCGACCTGCAAGCGTGGCCTACAGCAACGCAGGAGGAAGAGAGATCATACCATCAGAGCAAGGTCACGACTAGGACATAATGTAAAGAAACGGACTCATCCATTTCATTAAATCTACTAACTTATGTTCTAACCACAGACAAATTCAGGTTGATAGGTGAACTACCAGAGATGGTTCATCGGTGAAGCCGATAACTTCATGCAGCCGTCCGTCGTGACGTTGTGGGCTGCAAAGTCATGGTGCCGCACTGGGTTGCCCCATGGCATGGTAACCAGACAGTATCTAACGTACACACATACACACATAGTTAAGTGCCTTAACTTAGCCTACAAGCCTCCGTTACAGACAGTGACAAAATTGTAACATGTCCATAATATAACCCGTTTTCCCCCATTGAGGCTGCTAACCTGGGAAGTTGAGGAACACCAGGCACTGCAGCTTCAGATCCCTGACCTTGAGGTGAGGTCGGTGCGTCGCACTAACGAGAGGAGACCGACAGAACAGACAGACAGGCGTCTCCATTATGTACACATACACATCCGAATCAGTTCCTGGAAGAGTTCTCAAGCATGGCCCTATAAAATGTCCCTTGAAAGGTGCCAGCATTCTGACTGGTGAGAACACAATCTGTCAGTCCTAGATGAGATGTGATCTTACAACCTACCTACTATAGCTCAGAAATGAGCGCAGGCTCTCAACTCAATTCTAATTCTGCACCAACTATCTTTACTATGAAGTGGGAAATTCCTGTTTAACGGATTTAGATTTGAAACTTGAACCCGTTTGTGGAAATGACGTCACACAATCTGAGCTGCAGCCAAGGTCCATCGTAATGGTCAGTTGAACTCACACGACCTTGATCGTGTTTGGCTAGGCTCCTTTGGAGCTGCCCATGGAGGAAAGTACGAGAAGGCCGTCTGTTTAGATAGGAACACCAGAGAAATCAAACTTGATAGATCAATTCAATAGAAAACATTGACACGACAAAGCTATGGCCCACAAATAAAACAATTACTATCACTACTAAATGGTAAAGGTGGATGATAATGGGTGAGAAAATAGGAAATGTATTGTTATTTCTCCTGTTTAGGAACACCAACTGTACCCACCCCCTGCATAAACATCTTGTTCGAAAGCGGCTGTTGAATTTCTCCGGGTTGGCCTCTGAGGAGCGCGTCGGTTATAGAAGGCATGATGAGTTTGTTGAGTAATTATGAACTATATATCTATAGTATGGCTCTGCTTGGGCTAAACTTTTCAATCACTCTAAACTCCTAAAAAACTCCAGGAACATTAAATTATGTTCTGTGGAATAATCTCTCCGTCTTATATGTAACGTGGTTTTGAAGAAACTTAGTTAAATATGATGTACTTGCGCAGCAGAGGCACGCACAAATGGTTACAGTAGATACACACAGCATCATTTGTTACTGCTCGATGTGAAGCCGACTATGGATAGCACAGATTTATCCCAAACAATGGCATAACATGGGTAGTCAACGTTAGGAGATCGATCGGAAATACAACCCCGAGAACTCGTTGGACTTCTAGTGTCACGTGTGCGTCGAAGCCCGAGGCTGAAGTAGTTTGTTGAAGACGTCGAGCGGGGAGCTGCGGGAAAAGAACCAGTACAAAAATGTTTAATCCAGACGCGATATCACCAAGAACAGCCAAATATCACAATGTCAAATGTTGACATTTCAACACTAAAACCGGAGTATACTGAGCCCAACTCCATCTGCAGCTCTACGGTCTTCAGTGACCCCAGCACTACCCTCACTGCCATAAACCAAAAAAATAAATAATACATCACGTTTGAGGTCATGTAAGCAACATTGTCTTCTTTCTAGTTGGATAAACTCTCTCAAACTTTTAGAACTACTACCCATTAAAATAATGGAAAGGTCACGAGGATTTTGGGTGTTGTGGGGGGGGCCCAGCCCATGACCCTGTTCAGCAATAAAGCAAATATATTGTGACAATGAGAGGGAGGTAGTTCCTGCTGGGGTCGATGACTCATCAAGTCAAGACCTGAATTAG
>NW_019950225.1:6554-8771 GCF_002910315.2 Salvelinus sp. IW2-2015 | reverse complement strand
GACAAAGACTAGGATAAATTAAAAAATTATTTTTCTTATAATGTTGAAATCAATTAGCATAGCGTCTATTGTTTCTTGCATGCACTATGAATGCTCCTTACAGTATGTTATTGATAAGCATGTAATGATTATTATTATGTGATATGGACGTGCACTGACAAGGTATTTGTCAAATGCTGTTTATTCTGACGATTCATTGAAAACAGAATAATAATAAAAACTGTTAAAAAATAATAATAATAATAATAATAATAACAACAACATAGAACAGCAGAGGACAACAAAAACAACACTGACAAAAGTGAGGACACTTTAGGGATTCGGGGAACTCAATACCCTCACAGGTGAAAAAGCAGAGAGCAGGGTAAACACTCAAACAGTTCCTCGGTTGTGTGTGTGAGAGAGAGTCTCTGTGGAAATCCAGATGAATCTACAGCGTGCTGATGGGAAAACATTAAGCTGTTGATCTAACATTCATGGATCGGGAAAACCATTATGGAATCTGATCCAGGGGCGCTGTGCACTTCCGAAACCATTTCCTCTGAGTTTCACCTTCGGAACTCTACCATCTATAAACCATGTATCATCCAATCCAATAAGAGAGGGTGATGGTTATCACAACCCGAAATAAACAACCCTGATGGATGATATGCCATGGAAATGCTAAGCTACAGAGGAGTATACTACAATCAATGAGTTAGCCAGCTAACTTTGATAAACAACCAGAAATAACTACTGATTTTCGGGTTCAACCTCTTAAGGATCTGACCCCTTTTTAAAATATTCACCTAAAATGACACAAATCTAACTGCCTGTAGCTCAGGACTTCAAGCAAGGATATGCATATTCTTGATACCATTTGAAAGAAAACACTTTGAAGTTTGTGGAAATTTGAAATGAATGTTGGAGAATATAATACATTAGATCTGGTAAAAGATAATACAAACCAAAAAAACACGAGGTTTTTATATTTTTTTCTCTTTTCCCATCTTTGAAATGCAAGAGAAAGGCCATCATATAATATTGCAGTTTAGGCACAATTTAGATTTAGCAGTGTGGGTGCAAAGTTTCAGATTGATCCAGTGAAGCCTTGCAATACTGGACAATATTTTGTATCAAGTCTGCCCAAATGTTCCGAATTGGTCAATTGATTCATTTTCAAGTACATAACTATAGAGAACATACAAAAATTATATGGTAATACAAAATAAAAGTTTACACACTCCCAGGAATGTCATACATGATAGATAATTAGCTTATACACTAACTGGCACACATCTAGATGGCCAGGCGGGGTGGGTGTGGAGCCAGAGACAGCAGGCGTTCAAACTGTAGATCCCAGTTCCTACATTTGAATTAAAAAATGTATTTGATCAAACAAAACTATGCTACATTTTATCTCTGGGACCCTCAGGATGACAAATCAGAGCAAGAGTACTGAAGTACATTATTTACATTCAGAGGTGAATGTATCAAACCAGTTGCCGTGATAAGTTTTTGTTCTGTGTAACAGTTTAACTTTAGTCCGTCCCCTCGCCCTGACCCGGGCGCGAACCAGGGACCCTCTGCACACATCAACAACAGTCACKCATAAAGCATCGTTACCCATCGCTCCACAAAAGCCGCGGACCTTGCAGAGCAAGGGGAACCACTACTTCAAGGTCTCAGAGCAAGTGACGTCACCGATTGAAAGGCTATTAGCGCGCACCACCGCTAACTAGCTAGCCATTTCACATCCGTTACATGTGCACTTTTCTCAAACAACAGCATGGTATTTTTTCACTGTAATATCTACTGTAAATTGGAGAGTGCAGTTAGATTAACAAGAATTTAAGCTTTCTGCCCATATAAGACATGTCTATGTCCTGGGACATTTTCTTGTTACTTACAACGTCATGCTATTCACATTAGCGCACGTTAGCTCAACCGTCCCAGTATAGGGACACCGATCCCGTAGATTAAGAAAGCTAAACATAGATGTGTTTTTGGTTGTTGAGTGAATTAGACCATGCATATTTCACGCTCATCTTTAAAAAACAAACAAACAAACAAAAAACGGTTATTTCAGAATATTTGGCTTTGTAGTATACCCCTCTGGATGACAATTTGACAGTCGTTGTATAGGACAACAACATATCCCACCATACACTGAGTGTACAAAACATTACGAACACCTGCTCTTTCCATGACATAGACTGACCAGGTGAAAGCTATAAT
>NW_019950225.1:0-1114 GCF_002910315.2 Salvelinus sp. IW2-2015 | reverse complement strand
TTGGTGAAGTTGGCTGTCTTTGTTAGTAAGAAATAGTCTTCACACAGTTCGCAACGAGCCAGGTGGCCCAAACTGCTGCATATACCCTGACTCTGTTGCACAGAACACAAAAGAAGCGACAAAATTTCCCCTATTTTAGAAAGTCATGTTAGCAGGCAATATTAACTAAATATGCAGGTTTAAAAATATATACTTGTGTATTGCTTTTAAGAAAGGCGTTGATGTTTATGGTTAGTTACACATTGGTGCAACGACAGTGCTTTTTTCGCGAATGCGCTTGTTAAGTCCCCCGTTTGGCGAAGTAGGCTGTGATTCAATGATGAATGAACAGGCACCGCATCGATTATATGCAACGCAGGACAAGCTAGATAAACTAGTAATATCATCAACCATGTGTAGTTAACTAGTGATTATGTTAAGATTGATTGTTTTTTATAAGATACGTTTAATGCTAGCTACCACCTTACCTTGGCTCCTTGCTGCACTCGCATAACAGGTAGTCAGCCTGCCACGCAGTCTCCTCGTGGAGTGCAATGCAATCGGCCATGATTGGTGTCCAAAAATGCCGATTACCAATTGTTATGAAAACTTGAAAACGGCCCTAATTAAATCGGCCATTCCGATTAATCGGTCGACCTCTAGTAGAGGCCCAACCGGCCACCAGATGGCTCTATTATTCCTTCTATGTTGTTTAATCTGAGTTTGACTTCAATGTGCTCAGCCGGCTATGCAATTGTTTCCCCCAGCGACCGGCTCATACATAAAACATCCTTCATTCAGGCTGCAAAGGCGTCGGTTTCCTCAACTCGATTTAATGGTCCACCGACCAAAAAGAACTGGGAAAATATGCGTACTGTCTTAATAAAACAATATTTTCCACCACCATGCTAGAGTGGCTAATGCTACATCCTGATGTTGCTGCACTGTGTTCAGGCAGGGGTAAACAACAGACTGCTGCAACCTGATTGTCTGAACGCGGTGTGCAACATCTGGAAATGTTGATGATTGTGTTTTATTAAGACAGTAGGCCTACGCATATTTGCTTGCGATACGGCTTTCAAAACATATGGCCCTTATCTTTCATCAGTGAGAAACAATACTTCAAATAAAAAAG
>NW_019950224.1:0-8771 GCF_002910315.2 Salvelinus sp. IW2-2015 | reverse complement strand
TTTGCTAACAATTCAATGGCCTTAAGAAACCCGTTCGGTGATAGAGGGAAACCTTGTTTTGCACCTCTTGACAATTCAAAATTCTCAGATAAATAAACATTACAGTGCCTTCAGAAAGTCACACCACTTGACTTTTCCCAAATGTTGTTGTGTTACAGCCTCAATTTAAAATTGATTAAATTGAGATTATTATTATTTTTTGTCGCTGGCTTACACAAAATACACTATAATGTGTTATGGAATTTGAAGTTAGGATAGCCGAACATGTAAAAGTTGGTTTAGTGTCTCTAGCTTGAACGGTTCAAGAGTTAATGTTGGTGAGTTATTTATGCTAATGTCATTACATTTATATTGTTATATTTGATTAAAGTTTTTAAGAATTTAAAGACAGGATAGCCTGAACATGTGAAAGATAGTTTGGTGTCTCTATCTTGAATGGTTCAGGACTTACTATGGGTTGGTTATTTTATGCAAATGTATGCACATTTATATAATTATTGTTAAGTTATATAATTATAGTTGATCAAAGTTAAGAATTTAAAGTTAGGATAGCTTGAACATGATACAGTTGGTTTGGTGAGTTATTTCATGCAAATGTATGCAAATGTATATCGTTTTAATTTATACACGTTATTAAGAATTGGAAGTTAGGATAGCCTGAATGTTTTAAAGTTGATCTTTTAGCTTAATTGGCCAAAAAGTTGCACCGTTTTAAATAGCTACCACTGTATTACTGTGGTCCTAATTCAGTGGCGGTCGGGGCCGTTTAAGATGAGGGAGGACGATTMAGTTTTTTATGAGCATGGCCTTATTTCTATTACAGCATATTGGATGACTGTTATAATATMTTATTCATATTCCATTCACCCAGATAGGTTTAGTTTACTACATGATACTCACATTTTCTCTATACCCATCATGAGGTTGCTATAACCTGGCCTACGAATGAAGGTTTARGACAGAGGTGCGTGCACAGGTCGAGAGAAAAAGTTGAGTAATGACAGACAGTGACACATTCAATACCGGCTTGCATACTCCRGCCTGCATCTAGCTGATCTAGGGTGTAATCATTAGTCCAACAGTTGCAAACAAGAGTTTATATTGGACAAATTCAGGTATGTTTATCTCCGTTTCATTCRGTTTGCTTCTGTTTAAGAAACGCTTTTCAACAGAATCAGCAGAATAAATATTGAAGTTTCCCACATGAGCTTTCCCATGTGGATTTTCCCATGTGATCACATAACCTTTCACATACGCCACCACATCTGTATCAGTAACTGATTTAATCTGTATTCCTACACTTTGGACTTTAACTTCTACTGCCTCAGAAACCCGGATCCGGGAGCACCCCCCACCTCCCCCACACTGATTAGCATAGCTAGCATAGCTTCACAAGTAAATAGTAGCATCTAAATATCATTAAATCACAAGTCCAAGACACCAGATGAAAGATACAGATCTTGTGAATAAAGCCACCATTATTTCAGATTTTTAAAATGTTTTACAGGGAGACAAAATATGTAAATCTGATTACTAAACACGTGCAAAATACACCCTTTTCACTCCCATCAGTTTCTTACTTACTTCAGTGCTATCACCAATTCTGCTAAAACTAAGATATTGATAGCACAACAAGAAAAAACTCACAGATGACAAGTCTGATAACATATTTATGGTATAGGATAGGTGTTGTTAGAAAAAAGTGCATATTCAGGTAGAAATCACAGTTTACAATTGCACCGACCATCACAACACGCTAGAATTACTATAGAGAGCAACGTAGTATGACCAATTTACTCTTAATAAAACATTTCATAAGAATAGACAAAGCATGCAATGGAAAGACCCAGATTCTTGTTGATTCCAGACAATATTTCAGATTTTCTAAGCTTTTACAGCCGAAAAACACAATAAATCGAAAGTTAGCATACCATCATGTGAAAACATTTACCAGAGCATCCGATTCCAGCCAAAAGAGCGCTATAACGTATCACCCGCCAAAATATATTAATTTTTTCACTAACCCTTGCTCAGAATTCTTCCGATGACACTCCTGTAACATCATTCTTACCCAACATACATATACCAGTATTGTCGAAAAGGTGCCAATATTTAGCCATACAAAAAACCGCTCGTGTGATTACACAATACAAGATATTATATTACTAGTGATATCAAGCCTTCATCCTGCATGCTTCGTGGACATATACGACTTCCGTGTGCACAGAAAAATACGAAGTGATCAAGTTTTAATTGTGCGTAGAAGTGCCTAATCACTCAAGTATGACTGACAGTACAAAATGTAAGCCAGATGGTTGTGCACGGGAGTGACAGTCCGGACAAAACATAGACAATGGAATATAGATTAGCGTTAAATTGGTGCAATCAAGCACGGAAATCTGTACTTAGCTATTCTATATTCAACGAGACTCTTATCATAGACTTTTACTCAGTACGTATAGGGGGTTCTCGCCCAAGTGAACGCCATGGGCTGAGAGCGCCTAGGGAAATGGACGAATGAATGCGTATATTTAACAGAAATAAAATTTCGTACACAAGCTAAGCAACTTGATTTATACACTCATATTACATATTCGCGCTTAACTGTATGTCGTCCCGATACTTCATTATCACCAATACAAAGAGTATCCAGACGTTAGTGCGTGGAGGAGTGGGCAGGTGTCATGGCCGTTGTCTATTGTGGGCTCGATACTCCTTACTTACTTTGAGGTCGTGAAAGATGTCCCGCTGTGCTATCGAAATGTGTCGCCGAAAAGCTAGCACCGAGAATTAGTGAAGAAATCAACTGGAGCACAGAGAGATATAAAACCGATATCCGAAAGTTGTCAGATGTGCGACAAACAAAGAGAACTACCATCTGCAATGAATCCGCCAGCCTTAAAACTAGATATTAAAACTAGCCTAATGAGAAAATGCCCAGCGGGAGAGAGATTCAGCGCGTGTATGACTAACAATTCAGTGAATTGGGGGCTTGATGCACAAAGCGGTGTTTATTAACACGAGCCAGCGTATAAGGTGCTAGGACGTTTGAAAATACAATGAGAGCCGAGATTACAATTATTAGCCTGTATAGTATCGCATGGAACGCTCGGAATGATGAGCAGCGTGTTCGGGCACAATTGTCCTTCTCTCAGGGGGTGCGCGGAGCGTGGACGGAGGCATACCCGAGAGTGACCTATACGTTTTGTGGTTTTATAAGGGCTGTGATTTGTGCAATCGCATTCCATTCAAAACGTGAGGACGTACAGACACCCAGAAGGAAGAACGTAGGCAGTGTCGGTGTCTTCATAGCATTCACTGTCGCCCTTAAAACAGACTCCCGATCAGGCGGTTAAAAATTTCTGAATCTGACCCCTGTCATGAAAGTGCTGTAGATATTGTTCTGTACCACTCAGAGACAAAATTCCAAACGTCTATAGAACTAGAAAGTTGTTTTCTATCCAATGAATAACAATAATATGCATATTGTCTACGATCAAGAATTTAGCACGAGGCAGTTTAATTTGGAGACCCAAATATGCTTAATGCTGACAGCACCCCTATAGTTCAATTAAGGTACTCTCTCAACAATATAGTTATCATAGTGATTCAGAGTAAATGAAACAGAATAATATTGCCCACCAACATTCTAGAAAAACTATACAGACAAACTCATCAAATTGCTGAAATACATTATATGAATCAACGATGAGAGAGAGAATTATTCTGAATAACTGATAAGCTAAAATGAGCAGTGGCAGATGGCACTCTTTTTGCTTAAGTGGCAGAGATGTTATATATAGTTAATGAATGTGTGGCACACTAGAAAGTATCAGCGTACTCAAATCCAGAGGTTTGTGATTTCAAATCCCAGTGGGGTCATATTGTTAGCTGAACAGCGATAACGTTGGAAAAGCTCATTGAAAACGTGATCACATGTGAAATGTCTTCAAAAAGACATGTTCACATATGAGATATACGAACAAATGGACAAATCTCTGATTGTCACGGTCCCGCCGAAGATTGGCCTCTTCCTGTTCGGGCGGCGCTCGGCGGTCGGCCTACTAGCTGCCATTGATTTCTTTTCTTTTTGTTTCTGTTAGTTTGGGCTGTTAGTTTGGGCTGATTGGGTGCACCTTGTTTTGAGTTTAGTTTTGAGGGTTGTTATTAAGGAAGTAAGCCCGCTGGTTTTGTGCGGGCTTGTTAGTCTGTTTATGTGGGTGATTTTCCTATGTAGTGGATTCAGTCTTTTTATGTTGACTGTATTTTTTGATGCGCCCTGTGTTGGTGGCGTTTGAGCCTTCTCATTGGAGTATTTCTGGGTTGAAATAAATATTTTGCCTCTTGCAAAGGAACTACCCTGCTCTCTGCCACTTGACTCCTTTCATTTCACATTGAAGTTGTAACACTGATCATTTAAGTTATCACGAGGGACATTGACAGGGATGCCCTGTCTGCCCAGTTATTTACTTGCTTAGCCACGGAATGCCCTAGCATCAATAATTAGAACATTTTACATTTACATTTAAGTCATTGGAGGCTGAGGAGGAGCTATAGGAGACGGGTTCATTGTAATGGCGTAAATTGAATATATGGAAAGAAGTCAAAACATGTGGTTTCCATGTTGGAAACATGTTGGAAACCAAACATGTTTGATGTGTTTGATAACGTTCCATTAATTCCATTCCATCCACAAATGACCTGTCCTTCCTGTCCTCCCACCAGCCTCCACTGATTTAGAACTATGTCTCAATCTGTCGAATAGAGTTTGGTGGAAGAACAGCCAATTGTGATGTGTATAAATCCTGATGACTGACAGGGGGCGATGTATGTGAAGCCATCTTGGTACTCCTCATTGTAAAAGTGGCAGTGGCCTTGCTGGAGGTCATTTGAGGGCTCTGGCGTGGCACCTCCTTGCACAAAGTCGGAGGTAGCGTCCTGCTGTGGGTTGTTGCCCTCTGATGGCCTCCTCAGTCTCCTGAGTACTGGGCCTGTTCCTGGTAGCGGCCTCCTGCGGCTGGATACTACGGCTGACACACAGCAAACCTTTTTGCCACAGCTCGCATTGATGGTTGCCATCCTGGATAACTGCACTACCTGAGCCACTTGTGTGGGTTGTAGACTCCGTCTCATGCTACCACTAGAGTAGAGCACCGCCAGCATTTCAAAAAAGTGACCAAAACAATCAGCCAGGGAAGCAAATAGGAATGGAAAGAAGTGGTCTGTGGTCACCACCTGGCAGAATAACTCTTTTTGGGGTGTCTTGCTAATTGCCTATAATTTCCACCTTTTGTCTATTTCCATTTGCACAACAGCATGTGAAATGTATTGTCAATCAGTGTTGCTTCCTAAGTGGACAGTTTGATTCACAGAAGTTGTGATTTGACTTGGAGTGACATTGTGTTGTTTAAGTGTTCCCTTTATTTTTTTGAGCAGTGTATATATATTTTGTAAGACTATAGAAATTGTATTTTCAAGAATGTCTTCATTTCTTTTTGACACCTTTATTCTATTTCAGACACCTTATGCATACTTTCAATTGTATTATGTGAGCTAACATAAAAATAAAAAAAATATGAAAACATTTTTCTGCCATTGCTAAAGTTGCCCAGAATCAAGTCAATAATTGGTGCGATGTCTGACAACACCAACTAAAAAAGTAAAAGTCCTCAGGGACACTTGACATTAAGGCCTAGAATTCAATCAAATCAAATTGTATTTGTCACATTTTTCTGTAAACAAAGGGCCCTTCCCAACATGCAGAGAGAAAGAAAATAGAGAGATAATAGAAAAAGGAAAAACACGTTAATAATAAGTAATAATAGAACACAATGAGTAATGATGACTATATACAAGGCGTACCAGTACTGAGTCCATTGGGCAGGGGTACAAAGTAATTTGAGGTTGATATGTACATACAACTAGGAGAATAAAAATAACAGATAGTAAACAGCAGCAGGCAGCAGCGTATGTGATGAGTCAAAAAAAAGTTAGTGCAAAAAGGTGTCCAATTCAGTAATGGGTAGCTATTTGGTTAACTATTTAACTAACTATTTAGCAGTCTTATGGCTTTTGAGAGAAGCTGTCAGGGCCCTGTTGGTTCTAGACGTGGTGCTTCGATTCTGCTTGCGCATGCAGTCTATGAGTTGGTGGCTGGAGTCGTTGAAATATTAGGGCCTTTCTCTGACACACCTGTATAGAGATCCTGTATGGCAGGGAGCTTGGCCCCAGTGATGTACTGAGGCCTTACCACTACCCTCTGTAGCGCTTTCATTCAGATGCCAACACAGTTGCCATACCAAGTGGTGATGTAGCCAGTCAGGATTGCGTCTGGAATGGTACAAGCTGTAGAATGTTTTGAGACCTGATGGCCCATGCTGAATCTTGTTCAAGCCTGCCTGGGGGGAAGAGTGTTGTTCTGCCCTCTTCACTACAAGCATGAAACAGCAAATCAAACGATAGCCGACACCCGCTAGCTGGGGTTTTGACAGTGTTCAGAGATGTTACTACATTAGAGCTGTGCAAATTGGTGAGCAGCTGCTTCGTGTGGTCATTTGCCACGAAGCCACACCCTCCTACTCGCGTTAGAAGTTCAGAATGAAGAAAGTTAGGCTATATGGAAACAATACACTAAAATTGAAAATCATTAAAGAAAAATCATATTTTCATTCATATTTAATATCACATTCCAGATGTTCCAACTTGTAAACAAAGCGCTGCATGGGATTTCTTCTTAATGCAGCTCTGCTGCGCCAATTGGCAATTTCTGCTTCTGGATAAAGCCAGGAGGACGCTTGTGGATATTGCAGCTGTTTCCGCTCCGTTCCGGCAGCCGCCGCATCACACAACACCCCGGGCCTGTGGTAGGTCGAGACACGAAGTAAACAGCCTACTGAATAGGAAATCTAGCGCACTATACAAGTTGTAGTAAATGAGTCTAGGCGAGATTGACGTAACGTATCGAGCGAACCTGGTGGTGCTGGAGCGCGATAAATATCTCAGCAATACCAGCAGGATGGTTAATTGTTACCAAGGAACATAACAGTATATCCACACACTCTCAAAACTAAGAGTATGGTGTATGGTATATCCAGTGGCGTGCGTGGGCCTGGGGCCTAGGGCCTTCAGTGAGTACTCCACAGTCCCACCCGAAATATCCACCTCTTAGTACCATCATGATTGCCATGGCTTCTAGGACACTATACATTTTTAGACAGAAAACGCCAGTATAACCAGGTGTTGCGTCACCTTTTGAAATTGACAAATTGACTTTTTGGGTAAACAGTGTTTAACAGACAAACTCAAGTTTGCAAAGCCAGTGTTGGCTCCAAACACCAAATCGATCACTTGCAAATAATAGGCATTCCCAGCAGTACAGTTTGCAGTGCTTCTCGGAGCCTGTGAGCCATTGACATCGGTCGTAGTTGAACTTGAAAATGTGGCGACGCGACGAACCCCTTTACCCGCCTTGTGACAGGCTTTGTGGGCGTCGGGCGACCTCTCCTTACAATGTCTAAGTTTTTAAATTCGTCTTGAGAATGGCATTATAATTAATCCTCGACAAATCGATAATCTTCTCCTCCTTCCGCCATTGTGGGTTGAAAAAACAGCTTTAGTAGAACGGGGCAAATTTTAATTTGTTTATCAAATTCAGTTTCCTAGATCTGCATAGACCTGCCCATAGGACCTGCCTCTCAATATTTGGTAATCCAATCAAAAGACGTGCACGCACTACGCCTGCTAGCTGGCTCCTGTGTAACAACTGGAGCCAGCCAGCAGGCGTACAATAGCACAACTCTAAAGCTGATTTGGTTGACACAAAATTTTAATTTCCATTTCCTATAAGCTTTCCATTCCACTTTCCATTCACCATTTCACTATGATGAATTTCCATTCACTATAGCTACAAGCGCCCGCCACTGTTGATTCTGATTCTTGAGGGCAGATTTTAGGACCCCTGGCAACACATGATGGACGATATGATTGGAAAAAGATCTAAACATTTAAAGACCAGCCCTCCAAATCTCAACTGGGGCTGGAAGCAGGGTTGGGATTTACAAGTTGTGATGTCGTAAATAACCAGTTGGAATGCATTCACGGGCCCATGAAATGGTAGGAAATGCCAAGTGGCTAATTGGCCAACAAGCAACATCAACCACAAACAGCTATCTGGTGTTGTAAACAAATTATAGAGTTCAAAAATCATATTTAATAGCTTTGCTTTTTATAATGTTTTGTTGTTACATTAACGGCCAAGGTCATTTCCTTTAGTAGTGACGTCAGAGGCCAGCATGTGGGGAGAAGTCAGAGCTGAGGGTTGATAGCGCGTTGCCCACTAGTAATTACCAGTTAGAGGGCCGTCAAATGATTTTTCCCAGTTGCATTGTGGTTAAATTTTCCCACTTCCCACTTGGTTACGAACGCAGATTAGGTGGAGGAGAGTAAAATGACACAACATTATTTACCATACATTTTTTTATTGGGTACAACATAATTCAAAATTGAAGATGATGTAACATTGCACTGTTCCTGGACGCGCTCCTCAACTCCTCTGCTCCTTGCTGGCTCCCGGCGTGGTGTGAAATTCTGTTTAAGGGTTTGTTACTGGAGGCGGAGTCAGGTGCAGGGAGAGCCAGAGTGTAGAGAACAGGGGCCCTTTTTATTTCGGTCCAACGAAAGCACAAAAGTAACATAAATGTGCCCAAAACAAGAAAACAATAGGACCCAAAAGTATGGCGCGTAAACAATACCCACATATCATAATACCCATT